>NW_021604637.1:2894279-2931841 GCF_004785775.1 Grammomys surdaster | reverse complement strand
TTTTTTTTTTTTTTTTTTTTGAGATAGGGTTTCTCTGTGTACCCTTGGCTGTCCTGGAACTCACAGAGGTCTCTGCCTCCTGAGTACTGGGATTAACCATCACCTGGCTCCCTTCTCTCACTTTTTAACTTGACCTGGATAATGTTAAGTGTGTTCTCAAAGGTAGTCTTTTGGGATAATAATGGGGAAAGCTCCTAAATGGGGAACCAGGAATCATTTGAGAAACCTTTTGCACTAGAACAGAGAAGCCAGAACTTGAGTCTGGAATTTTGGTGTTAGAGACTGATTTGTGCATGTTAGGTATATGGTCTACCAATGAGCCACACCTCTTAGCCTATGTGGCCTTTGGAAATGTAGCTTAGCTCAGCACAAACATCGGAGAGTAGAGAAAACACAAATACAAATTGGTTGTTCAAAAATTGTGTATACAAAGTCAGGAGCTAGATCTGTAGCTGGAAAAGATACCTCAGCTCTGCTCCAGGTCCGTCACCAAGTACGGATGTGTTTCCCTCAAGGCCTCGAGGAGCAAGTCCTTGCAGGTCAGGTCCCAGGATGGAGCAAAGCTGAAGAGCTTCCTCATCTTGTTTTGGTTGGTGGCCTCTGCACGAACTGCCTGATACTGTCCTTCAGTCAGCACCCTGCCATATAGAGCATCCAGCACACCATCAACTTCTGTGACCCTGGCAATGAGTGCTTGTCTGTGCAGGTCCACAAAATGTCCTGAGGGTCGAAGTGACAACAGTGTTTAACACTGCTTCAAAAGTTACTAAATGTAATTTTAGGGGCTGTTAAGGAAAGCCACCCACCATGACTACACAGGCAAAGTACAGTCTTCTAAAAATGTGTGGGTAGTAGGGAGGCAGGGTTATTAATGAGTCCAGTCTGGCCTTGGCACAATAGATAGACTGTGCAAGGGTGTGGTAGGGTGGGGAAGCCTCACCTGTTCTGGCTGTACTCTGAGCAGGGACACCAGTTGCAGCTGCCACAGCTCCAGACTCTGCAAAGAAATGCCAGGTGGTTCTTTACCCTTATCAACAGTCTTTGGGGGGTTGACTCCCACTCCACCCAGGGTGCTAAGTTCAAGGCTACAAAAGGAAGGTTTTTTTGTTTTTTTTTTTTTGTTTTTTGTTTGTATGGCAAGAGGAACAGAAAGTTAAGCGTCAAAGAGGCAAGCCTCTGGTGGTGTGTAGGAAGTCGAGGGAAGACGAACAAAGGGACACTCACCTTTCATAATCTTTTGCAGCTGCTCAGCCAGCTCCTGCAAGCCCATGTCTCTAAGTACAGTCATTGTGAGTTCCAAGCCATACGTCTCCAGATAATAGCTGACAAGTTTGTCAGTGAGGTCTATGGCATCCATCGGCAGCAGGGTCCCCCGTGGGATGCGCCCATAGCCTTCGCGCAGTGGTACTGACAGCAGCTTCATCTTGAACTTTTTGAGCTCTTCCACTGTCAAGTTTTCAAGAGCGTCCAGGATGGCATCTCGTGCCCGCCCCATGGCTTTGGGGTGGGCAGCCATGGTCACCTTTTACTGTTGCTGCTCGCCTGCTGCAGCCCGTCTGCTGCCAGCCCGCCAAGACCAGGAAGTCGTCAGCTGCTCAGGCCGATGGGCATGCCGGGACTCCCCCACCCTCTTCTACTTTCAGCTCCTGTTTTTCCAGCAAGCTAGTTTTGTTTTCCGCCCCTAAGACTTTCAGACTTGGCTTTTTGGCTAGGCTACAGAAGGAGGAGGAAGAGGGTTGGTGGAGGAAGTGGGGTGGGGGCAGAGGGTGGAGCTAAGTTGTTACTCTGGCAGTTCGGGAGATGCTGAGAGGCTCAATAGAGCTTGCTTGCAAACCAGCTGTTGCTGAACAGCAACCTGTTTCCGTTGAATTTCTTGGAGAAAAGAAGCTTAGAATCTTAAAAATCTAGACACCCCAAAGCTTGTTTCTCCAGATCTTAGGATCCTCTCACATGCCATTGGATATTAGAATTTTAACAGCTAGAGTACTTAGCCCCTGAATTCCAGACTTGGAAGAAATGAAGCAAGCGCAAAAGAGAGTGACTACCTTATGTCTTCACCTTAGTATCAGCTACGTTTATTAAACGTTTTTCGTCACTCCATCTCTCAGCCTTATGTCTGCTGGAAGATGGGGACCTGGGGTCCTGATGGGTTGGATTGAAAGGGCTAAGCCTTCTTTAAACCTTACTAAATGTCCCAGTAGTTAAATATTTTGTAGTGTGATGACAACCGTAATTAGATAAAACACTGTAATTAGATAAAACACTGAAATGTAGAGACCTGAGTGGACAGCTAGCTACCCCTTACTCCTGGGCTGGTTGAGATGACCTTGGAGCATGCTCTGTATCCAGAATTCTTTTTTGTTTTTTTTTTTTTTTTTTCGAGACAAGGTTTCTCTGTGTAGCCCTGGCTGTCCTGGAACTCACTCTGTAGACCAGGCTGGCCTCGAACTCAGAAATCTGTCTGCCTCTGCCTCCCAAGCGCTGGGATTAAAGGTGTGCGCCACCACCGCCTGGCTATATCCAGAATTCTTAACCTGCTTTAAACCTGGTTGGGAAGGGTCTCCTGGTCCATCCCAGTTTTCATCTATACAGTCTTGTTTTTTACCATGCTACCAGTTTACCCTTATCTTCAAGCCTCAGCCACACTGGCCTCTCAGTTTCTCTGAGTAGCCTTTTCAAGTCTTTGCACATGTTCTTCCCTAAGCCTTGAAATTGCTTCCCTCTCTGACAAATACTTGAGTCTTTAGGCCTCAGGTTAAATGTTACTTCCTCTGAGAGACCAGGCTTAAGAGTCCTTCATCTACCCATTTAGATCATATTACTGCTAGTTAACATAACTACTTATTTGTAGCTCTTGTGATTTTTTGTTTGTTTGTTTGTTTGTTTGTTTGGGGGAGTTTGTCACAATCCCCAGCATTGTGCCAAGAGCACTCTACCTAATCACCACTTACTGATTTGCCTGTTTATTTGCTTTAGATAAGGTCTTGTGTAACCTAGGCTAGTCTTGAACTCCTGATCCTTTTTGCTTACCCCCCTGACTGGTTGGAATTGGAATAGCAGGTATACTCTACCGCATCTGGCTTAAGGTGCCTCCCTCCTCCAGACAGGATGCTGTTATGTATCTATCCCCAGCTGTCCTAGAACTCAAGAGATCCATGTGTCTCTGCATCACAAGTGCTTGGATCAAGGTGTGTGCCACCAGGATTGGCAGGGTTCTACCTCTTGACACTCTCAAATTGTGGATTAAGTTTGCAGGGTGGCAGGGTGTCTCCATCCTTGTGGCATCGTATCCCAGCAGCAATTGTGGTGAGATAGCCAGTGTTCCTTGACTCATGGCTTATGGCTCTTTACTGATCCTTCCACAGTTTCTGGATCATCATGGCCAAAAGAATACATCTTTATAATCTACACAAAAGATGTTGTTCCTTTCTTACTTCTGTGATTCCTCAGATTCCTCAGAGTAAAATGTCACCCTTTCTAAGTAATTGCAACTCTTCTTTAGGCTGGGATCCTCCATAAGTATCATTTATATGGTTTTTGACAGTTCCTTTAATAGGAAAAGTGGCCCATGTACAAAGGGAAGATGGACCCCGGTAGAATGGTCAAGAGCACCTTGTATATGGTCTGATAGCTTATCAGTTTAGCTTCTGTCTTTTTAAAAATAACTGGTTGAACCTAGGACCTCATGCATTTATTTGTTTCATTTCTGTTCTCAACCTGCCTTTCCTTGCTATTTTCATCCTCTGGTTTCTCCCCATGATGCTCCTCGATGTCTCTACCATAGTTTTTATAATATGATGTGTCTGTTTACAAAAACCAGATCTGGACCATCTCTGGCCAGTACTCAGCATCAGGCTTGTCACTCACTGACTTAGCATTTGAGGAGCCTTTATAGAATGACAAAAGAGTCCTGATCCTAGAATTGTAGAACTATACATACGAAAGACAGAGGCAGGGGTTTTGCTCAAACACACAAAACTGAGGAGAGGTGCAAGGGTCTGTGATTGCAAAGAATGATACTCCAGACTCAAATAGTATGCAAATAGCAAAGAACATTTATTCTGTAGAGATCCAGCATACAGAGTCTACCATACAACAGGATGGAACCCAGAGGTGTAGGGTTTGCAATGTAAAGCCTATTAGGGTAGGAATGGGTGACTTTTACCTTTCTTTCCCTTTGTGATTTGCTAAGGCTCTGGGGGACTTGGGGGACTTTTGCTGATTAACTATACTTGGCTTAAGCTAGGTGGTAAGGCAGCTTCTACAACTCCTGACTAGACTGCCCATGAGGTTAGATCAGGCTAGGTAGTGGGGCAGCTTCCTGATTTTTTTTTTTTCCTGGAATTGACTTTTTCAGTTCTGGGAAACAGAAACTTAGGCCTAGTCTCCCAAACTGACAGTTTGCAGCCTGTCATGGAGTCAGCCTAGCTCTGGCTAACTCTATCCTCACAAGGTTAACTAGCCTTATGGCAGACTTAGACTGGTTTAAATGGGATAATTGAGTTACGAGCTAGCAGGAACAGGTTATGTATGATCCCATAACCCCTAAAATGTTATGACCTAGGCATTTATTCATACTTAAGTCTCAGAGTCTTTATTCTGGGAACAAAGAGGCCAGGTAGAAAAGTTCGGTGCTACAAGAAAGCTACACAAAGAAACCTTGTTCCCCATGTCCCACTTTTCTGTCCTAAAAATGCCTATTTCTTGGAGTGATTATGTATACAAGAAGTAAATACTTCCTCCTTTAACTTCTTTAAAGTGCCACTAGGAAGGTGGGTGTTGCGATAATGTAATGATGAAATTAACCTCCCTGTGTTTGCAGAACGCTTTAAATGCTCTAGAACTTACAAAGCATATTCAGAAGATACGGAACACTGGGAAAGCAGGAGCAGAGGGATGTTAGTCCCAGCCACATTTAACTCCCAGACCCTCTGTCTCTTCCTGAATCAAGGAAGTCATACCCTTTGGTCTGGATCCAATGTCAATCAGTACTCTGAGAAAGTCAGTGTCTTGCCCACTGTCCCCAGGGAGGTAGAGACAGAGTCTGCTGATTTCTGGAGAGTGCTAAGGTAACTTCCACCTGGGAGATAAATATATGAGTTTTAGATTTTTTGGGGAAGTCAAATGCTCTCTTCTATTTCTAGATGATGTGCTTTGAGAGAGGTGTGTTTCAACTCTGACAAAAGAACTTCTAGGGTTCAGCTCTGGCTTACCCTTGCCTTGCTGGACCAGAGCCAGAGTGGTTGGTACGATGAGATGTCGCCTAGATGTCTGATCCCGTAACCCCTAAAATAACTGATTGATGGAACCATATTGTTTCTTCCAGAGTCAGAAAGGCTACAGTTGTTTTGTTTGTTTGTTTTTGTTTTTTGATACACAGTTCCTCTATGCCTTGGCTGTCCTGAAGATAGCTCTGTAGACCAGGCTAGTCTTGGATTCAGAGATCTGCCTGCTTCTGTCACCTGCGCTGGAGTTAAAAGCCTGTAACACCCTGCCTGACTACTGTTCTTCTCTCTTTCCCTTTCCTTCCTTCCTTCCTTCCTTCCTTCCTTCCTTCCTTCCTTCCTTCCTCTCTCTCTCTCTCTCTCTCTCTCTCTCTTTCTTTCTTTCTTTCTTTCTTTCTCTTTCTTTCATCTGGATATTGCTATGTAGACCATACTGGCCTAAAATTTAAGAGGTTGTCTTGGCTCTGCCTAAAGTGCTGAGATTAAAGAAATGTGCCTAGAACACATAGTTCTAATATTTCCAGAGCACTGGGCAACTTACTCACTTCTCTCTGTGCCTCCTTTGTTTCCTAAGATACAGGCAGGGACAGTGGGGTCGGTTCCATGACCCAAAAACGTGAAGTGCTTAGGACAAAGCTAGCACAGACAATCTCAGTCGTAGTTTTCCAGCCTGTGGGTTGGGATGTTAGTGATATCACCAGGTTGCAGGGAGAGTTCACTGGAGAAATTAGTGGTAATAATTGTAATAATGTCAATATCGAGCATTTGCTGAACATATTCTGTGTGCTTGTCAGATGTGGCTCACACCTGTAGTCCTCAGGGGGCAAGTGGAGAAATTGAGTCTGAGGTCAGCTAGGACTACATATAGAATACTAGGCTAGCCTGGACCTAGGTAAACAAATGTGAGAAGCCGATCCCCTAGTCCAAAGAGCTAGCTTGTTGAGTCTTCATAATAATCTAATGTTTATTATAACGTGTAATTCCCATTTTAGAGATAATGATGAGTAGGGGAAATAAAAGTTTCCTGGACTCTTCAGTTTCCTGGGAGAGAATGTGAAAAAACCAGATTAACTGACTTGTGCAAGATCGTACAGTGAGATGCTGGAGTCAGGATTTGAATGAAATAATGGCAGATAGCACTTCCTAAGCTCTTGAATGGTGTCCCTGTTTGTTTGGTGTGCTATCCTCTTTACTCCTCATGGTAACATGTACATGTAGCCCTATGTACCTCTGGCTGTCCTGAAACTCCTGTAGAGCAAGTTGGCTTCAAGTTCACAAAGATCCACCTATCTCTGCCTCCCAAGTGCTGGAATTAAGGATGTGTGCCACTACTCCCAGATGGCATCTCACTTTCTAGTCCAGGTTAACCTCAAACTTGTGGCTGTTTTCCTGCCCCAGCTTCCTGAGAGGAGCTAGGGTCACAGATATGAGCCATTCATGGGACTTACTGCTCTGGCTGTTGGGAGACTTTCCCTTGATACAATTGAGAGCTCTCCTCTGAGCCCCAGGGCCTTTGGAAGAGTCTGGCTTCAGGAGCAGCAACACTGGTTCCCCTCTTCCTCCCTTCACGTTCTGTCTTGTACTATAGCCTGCTTAAGACAATGCCTTTTTCATGGGTCAAATAAGAGACCTAGTCTGCCTTTGTCACCTTTGCCTGTGAATACTTCTATGGATGGATCAAATCTAGAATATGTAACCTCAACTTGACAATGATGGAAATCCTAGATGAGATAAAAATTTTGGATGTTAGTTTTTGAACTTAAATGAAACTGCTTGTGTCTTCAGCGACCAGCTCCAAATATATATACATTTGCTCCACACCCTCCTGTTACAGACATCAGGCCAACTCTGAGCAGTCCAATATCATAAAAGTAGGTGGGGACTTCAAGATAATGAAGAGTAGAAGAAATAAAAGTTCCCTGGATTCTTGAGTCTCCTGGGACAGAACACTAGCTTCAAAGGAGTAGGATTACATCATGTTTGAAATACCAACACCCAAAGACTGAGGCAAAGAGCCTCCAAAGAGAAGACTGAGAATTTAAAACAAATTCTGGCTTGGGTAAGAACAGTTGAGGGAGGAATGAGTAAAGCCAACTCAAGGCTGAGCAAAACTGATTGAATCTGAGAAGACAAGTGAGAAGGAGTTTCTGTGTCTGTCCATTTTTGGAAATAATTAATCATCAGAGTGTGCCATGCGCTTTATTCTAAGCCAGAGACAAGCATGGAGCAGCATTTATATTCTAGCAAAAGACAATAAAGCAACCAAGTCAAATGTGTTATGTTAGACGGTGATAACTGTTATGCAGAGTGAGGAAGCAGAGATGGGGGAGTTGGGGAAGACAGGAGACTGTCAGTTAGGGCTCATCTGTAGTCACAGCTATTGGCAGGGAGCTGAGGTAGGATGATGAGTTCAAAGCCAGCCTTGCCAGCATATACTGATATCTTAAAAAGGACAAAGCAGTCATGGTCATAAGCCTAGTACGTGCAATGTAGAGACAAAGGATCCTAAGTTCTAGGCTAGCCTTGGCTGCATACTGAAATTCTAGTATGTTTAAGGCCGTGGTCTTTATGCAGTAGCACAAAAAGGAAGACAAGTTAAATTATAACTATTACCTTGAGGTTAACGGACTTGAACTTGCTTTCCCTAGGGAGCAATTATGATCTGCATGATTACATGGATTACTGCCTCAGTCCATTGGAAAAAGGGTCATAGGAACTTATAGGACTCATTTGGTTTTAGTGAAATGCCACATAGATTGGGCTTTGGGGTACATGCCTGTAATCTCATCACTAGGAAATTAGAAGCAAGGGGGATCAGGAGTTCGAGGCCAGCCTAAAAATATGAGAACCAGTTTAAAAATAAAGCAGGAAATGCCATGTTAACATTATCCAGCTCTAGTGGTATATACCTGTAATCCTAGCACTCAAGGGGCTGAGATGGGGACTCTGTTCCAGGTGAGCCATTGCTACATGCTGAGGTCTTGACTCAAAAACAAGGACAAAGTAAAACAAAGAAGAGAAGAGAAATGCCGTCTAGTTGTAATTGTAGCGGAGCTGTGGGGGACACTGGCTGCTCTCGCAAAGGACCCTGGTTCAGTTCCCAGCACCCAGCCACCTGTAACTTCTGTTCCAGGAGATCTGATGCCTTCTGACCTCTGTGGGTACCAAGCATGCACATGGTACAATGCATATATGCAGGCAAAACACTCAAATATAAAAAATAAAGAAGTTTGAAATTATACTATCAGATATTTCTGCTGAAAGTACATGACTTGTGGGAAACTAGATTTCTTCATTTATCACATAAATTGTATATGGCCTCATACAAAAATATGAAGAGATTTTTTTTTTGCCTTGAACATTTTTGTAGCTTTTATTTATTTCTCTCCCCTTCTTCCTGCCCTAGAAACCAGTTCTTTGCATAGACTATGGTCATGGGGCTTCACAAGATCAATTACTGAATACCTTGCAGTGGATTACAGATCTCACACCGTATTGCAGCTTTCTTTCTTTTTTTTTTCTTTTTGGTTTTTCGAGACAGGGTTTCTCTGTGTAGCCCTGGCTGTCCTGGAACTCACTCTGTAGATCAGGCTGGCCTCGAACTCAGAAATCCGCCTGCCTCTGGCTCCCAAGTGCTGGGATTAAAGGCGTGCGCCACCACCACCCAGCATATTGTAGCTTTCTATAGAGCATGGGTAGCACATAAGCATTGAAAACCCTCACTTAGGAAACGTTTAAGATGTTTGTAGTCCCCAGTGTGTTCTGAATGACAAAGTTCTTTGTGCACAAATAGAATACAATTTATGCAGCAGATAGGGAGCATATTGGGTGTAGTACCTTCCCTTCTTAAAAAATCTCTCTCTGTCTCTCTGTCTCTGTCTTTCTTTGTGTGTGTGTGTGCCTGTGTACGTGCATGCGTGCCCACTTGTGCATATGCATGCAGGTGCCTGTAGAGGCCAGAAAAGGGCAGGAACTGGAGTTGTGGGTAATTGTGAGCCATCGGATTAGCTGCCAGGAACTGAGTTTGGGTCCTTTTGAAGAGCTCATGCTCTGACTGCTGACCCATCTCTCTGGTTCCATACTGTGCCTCCCCGCTTTCTTGGCAAGATAGTTGTTTTTTCTTTTTTGTGTGTCATGCTAGAATTGAGGATCTAGAGGGCTATTCTTGTTCTATTTTTAGGTTTGTTTATTCTAGTTTATGTGTATGGATGTCTTACCTGAGTCTATATATGTGTCTCATGTGTATGCCTGCCTTCAGAGATCAGAAAAGTGTGTTGGGTCAGATGGAACTGCAGTCAGGATGGCTAGGAGGCACCATGTGGGTGCTGGGAACCAAACTTGGCTCTACTGCAAGAGCAGCAAGTGCTCTTAACCTTTGAGCCGTCTCTCCAGCAGAGCGCATGGATGAGCAATTCCCTTCCTGTGTATCCATAAGAGGAACATACTTGCTTTAAGTCTGGTCATGGTAGCGCATACATGTGATCCTAGTACTTAGGTAATGGAGGCAGGAAGATCAGGAGTTCAAAGTGAGTTTCTTGTATATAGCAAGTTTGAGGCCAGCTTGGGTTGCACGGCACATTTTCTCAAAGAGCTAGACAAAACACAACAACAACTAAAGAAACCCAAACTGAAAACTAAAAAAACAAAACAAAACTCCCCAAATAGACTTGCTTTACTTCATTTGTTTATTTATACACAGTGTCCTGATGTCCAGGAGCTTGTAGCTTTCCTGTCTGAAGGATTACATGTGACTCCTAGAGTTGGCTTCACACACACACACACACACACAGTTTGGTTTGTTTTGTTTTTCAGGACAGAGGTTTTTCTGTGTACCTTTGGCTGTCCTGAATCTCACTCTATAGACTATAGACCAGGCTGGCCTTGAAGTCAGAGACCTGCCTGCTTCTGCCTCTTGAGTGCTGGGTTTAAAACAGTGCTCTCATACATACATACATACATACATACATATATATATATATATTTTTTTTTTCCTTCTCGTTCCCCCCCTGCTTCTCAGGTTCTCATGTAGCCAAGGCTAGTTTTGGGCTCTTGATCCTCTTGCCTCAGCTTTTCAGGCATAAGACACTCCATTCTAGCCTCTTGCTTTAATTGTTTTTAAAAAATTGTTTAATTGTTTTAAAAAAATTGTTTAAAATTATTTTATGTGCCGGACAGTGATAGCGTTCACCTTTAATCCCAGCACTTGGGAGCCAGAGGCAGGCGAATTTCTGAGTTTGAGGCCAGCCTAGTCTACAGAGTGAGTTCCAGGACAGCCAGGGCTATACAGAGAAACCCTGTCTCGAAAAACCAAAAAAAAAAAAAATTATGTGTATGGGTGTATGCATGTCTGTTTATATACCACTTGTAGGTCTAGTATCCACAGAGGTCAGAAGATGATATCAGGTTGCCTGGAACTGGAGTTATGGATGGTTGTGAGCGGCTATGTGGATGCTGGGAACAGACCTCAGGTCCTCTGGAGGAGCAGACAGTGCTCTTAACCATTGAGCCATCTCTCCAGCTTGGTACTTAAAATGCAAAGAAGTGAGAGAGTATTGTGTATCTATCTTGTTACTGAGAGCAGCACCATGACACTTAGGATTTAAGAAAAAGATCTAGGAGTTTGAAAAAGCATCACTGGAAGCTTGATGTTGAGAAGAGGTCTGAGGAGAGAGGGAAAGAGCTATGCAGTATCTGGGGCTGCAAGAGTGTTCCAGATAGAGGGTTGGCAAGGACAAAGTCCTTGAGAGCCTTGGGGTGGGGAAGGGTGAGGCACCAGTTAGAGCCGTGAATGGGGCCAGATGAGTATAAATTGTAGGTCATAAGGAAGACTTTGATTTTCATTCTGGTTAAAATTTGTATTGACAATTGAAAGATAAGCATATAAGAAAGCTGGGGGGGGGGGCACGCTCCAGATCTGAACTGTAGACTCTGGTTTCAGTTCATACATCTAACTACCTACCATTCTTTCTCCAAACATTTGGGAGATGGGGTACATTGTTCCAGGGCCTATGCTAGAAAATAGGGGAAAGTTACCCTCACCTTAGCTATGGAGGAAGGAGGTCCTGCCTTCCCAGTGGGTTAGCACTGCCAGTGTGGTTTTGGTAAGTGGTCAGCTTGGGAAATGAGTGGGTTAACTAACGGCATCAAGGAGGAAGGAAGCAGAGTGGAAGTACATGCAGGAAGAAGGGGCAGCTCCGTTTCGCCACTGATTCTAAGCGCTAGCCTGGTCTGAGGGAAGGACTGGGACAGGCGAGGCCAGGTGGCCTAGACATGAATGTCTGCCTGCTGACTGCTCACTCCACATTTAGAACAGTTTCCAGAAAGTGGTGGGAGGGACTGGGTAGGACAGCTAAATATAGTTCTTGGACCACTGAACTATCTGGGAGGGTCTGTCCACTCTGTGCATGTCACCTGTTGCGTCCACCCACTGCCTTCTGGCTCTGAATCCCTGCCCTTGCGTCGAGCCTGCTGCTTGCTTCTTGCTTGTCTCTGGACATAACTCTGATCAGCCTGCTGTTAGGCCTGTTCCTGACCAGTCCTCCTGGGAATCTGTTTTAGCGTACGTTTTCCCACCAGACCTGTGAGTCCTGTGGGCCTGGAGATAATGGGGGAGGGAGGAGAGGGCTGGGTATTCGAGAGAGGTCAGTGGGAGGTCAATTGGGGATGGGATTCTAGATAATTCCAGAAGAGTGAAGGCCCAGACCTAGGTCACAGGCTGAAGCCTGGGCTAAATCAGTAGCAAGGAGTGGGTGGATTGGGTAGTGTTTAGAAACCAGGGTTGACAAATGCCCAGATGGGTCACATTTGTTTTTATCTGGGCCGAGAATGGCGGTATACACTCACTTTGGGACGACCCCACATCCTCTTTACCAGATGGCCAAAGCCAGATTCTCTTCCAGTATGGGATGTGAGGTAGTTACAGGATGGGGCTCTGGCTGCGAGGCCTCGGACCCAGTATAGGATTGAGCTGGAATTCTTCTCTTTGGTTCTCTTTGATGGGACTCCTCTTCCCAGGCTCACCATGTCGGCTGCACCCGGCCTTCTGCGCCAGGAACTGTCCTGCCCGCTGTGCTTGCAGCTGTTCGATGCGCCAGTGACCGCTGAGTGTGGCCACAGTTTCTGCCGTGCCTGCCTGATCCGTGTGGCAGGGGAGCCTGCCGCCGATGGCACGGTTGCCTGTCCCTGTTGTCAGGCACCTACGCGGCCACAGGCGCTAAACACTAACCTCCAGTTGGCGCGCCTTGTGGAGGGTTTGGCACAAGTGCCCCAAGGCCAGTGCGAGGAACACCTGGATCCACTGAGCATCTACTGCGAGCAGGACCGCACACTTGTGTGTGGTGTGTGTGCTTCGCTCGGTTCGCACCGTGGTCACCGTCTTCTACCTGCCGCCGAAGCCCACGCGCGCCTTAAGGTGTGGGACCCGGTGAAGGCGGGGTGGGACAGCTGAATAGAGCGAGGTCTGACCTTGGAAAGACGCTGGTTGACTTGCAGTATGAGCTTCTGAGACTAGGTTCCAGCCTGCTAACGAGGGTGGGCGGAGCTAGGCAGCCAAAAGAGGGGGTTCAAAGGCCGTTTGAGGCGCCTGCTGAGCGTAGCCCACAGGAACCGGCTGGGAACTGCATGCAGAGTAGCTAGCTTGCTTGGCTACAGTCCTCCCGCAAGCCTGAAAATGCCAGAACTGAGTCTGACCAAACTGTGGTGTGCCTGGCATACTGGGACTGGGAGACTACCTTCGGCCCATGCACTTTTGGGTGAACTGGGTGGGCCTGCTAGACTGGTATGTTCGCATGGTGGAGGATCTGGTAAGACGAACAGACAGACAGTTAAGGGCGTGCCCAGAAGTCCCCGGGGCTGGCTGAACAGCTGTGCACTGATGCATGCCAGAGGCCTACTCATTCCTGAAACTATTAAACTTGTGCAAGCTTCAAGTTTGCCAGGGGAGTGGGAAGGGTGAGGCATTTCTGGCCAAAGCTCACCATGGGTAGGTAGCACCAAGATTCCAGCCTAGGCTGTCATTATAGCTTGTACTAGAATACAACCCTTACACATAACTGTGTTATCCTGAAGTTGCACCAGGAAAAGATATCGAATTATCGCCGAGTGGATATATACCAAGTACACAGGCTCCTACAAATCATCATGTATGTCACAAGTCATGTGCATGCAGATTCTAGCAGATAGGTGCCTACCTAGCCCAGGAAGGTCTGTTCTTAAGTATTTATTAGGCTATGGAAAAACAAAAACCCTAGCAACAGGTGCAGAGGTGGGGGAGGAAGTGTGGTCTGGAGGTAAGGAGTGGGCTTCTCCAGCCCAGTGAAGCTGTTGCTATTCTTCTGCTGCCTCACAGGCATTGCTTTCTCAGCACCTCATCTTTCTTCACTCTCCTTTGATAGCGATTCCCAAACATTCTAGGCTCTCGCCTCATGGCCCTCCTTCCTGTTCCTGCCTTTCTCAGTTCAGCTCAGTCCTGGCTGTGAGCCTGTTGTTAGGACACCACCCAGCCCAGTTCCTCTTTGCTAAGCCCTGAACTCCAACCTTGCTCATTTTTATCTGTGAAGAGAGACTAGAACCTGTGAAATAGAAGCTTCTGGAAACATAACATAAGGGGCAGACGTGGAGTTCCAATCTTGGGGCTCTGCATCAGCTTAGCCTTAAGTCTTAGGAGGTCTGAAGGAGACCAGAGTCAGAGGGAGGAAGGAAACAGGAAGAGCTCTAGAGCCTGACTTGATGCCTGGAGGTTTGACAGGATTAGGTCAGGAATCCACTTACCAGACTCAGAGTGGTTGGAAGAGTTCCTGGGCACTGGGGGCTCACAGTGCTTTTTGAAGCTGTGCTGCACGTTCCTGCATACCAATGTCCTGCAGCATGGTTCCTATGTGTTTGACACTGTAGTCCTTAAAGTAGAAGGCAACCGGTTTGTTGGTGAGGTTGATGGCACCCAGTGGCCCAAGTTCTCCTTATCTCCCAGGATGTGTTGAAAGCCCTTGAGAGTGGAGCCAGCCTCAAGCTTGAACTTCTTGGGCCAGCCAGGCTCCCCAGTACCTTCTGATGGTGCTTGTTTGCCATGGCTCAGCCCTGTGACCATGACTGCAGTCTGAGCCTCTGACCACAGGCACCCAGAGCAACCAGGCAGGCCTCACAGACAACAGATGGTGATGCCTCAAGGGAGGCCCTCTGAGGAAGAGACTGATCTGGCGACTAGCCAGGAGTCCTTGGTTCAGCCCTGTGTTTTCTCCTGGGCCAGTATTCCTCAACAAACAACACCTTGTGTCTTCAGTTTCCCCAGGGGAGCAGGAGGTATCATATGGTTGAAATGGGGGTGTTACTGCTCCCGCTCTGCATAGGAGGAACAGGAACTGACAGAGCAATGGTGGTTAAGAAGGCAGAAACTGTTAGTTCTCCCATGCTTGCACTTCAGGGACCCCTGGCCAGCTCTCAGAAGGGCTAGCTCATCCACAGCAGGTGTGTACATTAGATTCTCTGTCCTCAGAGCCCAGAGCTGTGGAAAGCGGCTGGCTAGGGCACCAGGCTGATTGTGACTGAATTTTTAAGTAAAGGATGAAACCCAGGAAGAGAAGATTGTTTTCCCTCTCTTCTCTTTCTTCCGTCTTCCTCCACTTCCTCCTCCTCCTCTTCTCCCTCTTCCACCTTCCCCCACCTTCCTGCTCCTTCTCTGCTTCTTCCTCCCCTTCATTTTCCTTCCTCTCTCTTCTTTATTTCTTCTCCTCTGAGACAAGGTATTAGGTATTATTATGTAGCTCAGGCTGGCCTCAAATTTGTGATCCTCCTTCCTCAGCCTCCTGAGGGCTGGGGTTGTAGACATGCACTATCATGGCCAGCTTCCTTTCTTTTTTCATTCATCCTTCACTCATTTCTGGAAGCCTGCTGTGTGCCACATGCTATGTACTTTGTAGTCTGGTGGTGATCTGTTTGTGATCCTTGCAAGGACCTATACTGGGGTTAACTGCTTGCAGGTGAGGCTGGGGAAATTAAGGCCACTAGGAAGTTAACGGGCTGGGAGATAGCTCAGCAGTTAAGAGCACTGACTGCTCTTCCAGAGGTCCTGAGTTCACAACCATCTGTAATGGGATCTGATGCCCTCTTCTGGTGTTTATGAAGACATCTACAGTGTACTCATATAAATAAAATTAAAAAAAAAATAAAAAGAACATCACAGGCAAAGGTACGAGGATGAAGTATGGTCAGGCCCAGAGGTATGTAAATGGATAGGGGACCAGGCAGAGGGCTGGAGAAGGAGCTACCATCGAGGGGAATAGTACAGATGGCAGGAGGGTGGCATTCCTATCATCTCTTTCAATTTATCCCGTAGACACAGCTTCCTCAACAGAAGATACAGCTGCAGGAGGCGTGCATGCGCAAGGAGAAGAGTGTAGCGGTACTGGAGCATCAGTTGGTGGAGGTGGAGGTGAGGGGCTACGGTGCAGAGCCCTGGGACTGTAGGTCCAGGCTGAGGATCCCTAGCAAGAATCTTCTCATCCCCACCTCAGGAGACAGTGCGTCAGTTCCGGGGAGCTGTTGGGGAGCAGCTGGGGAAGATGCGGATGTTTCTGGCTGCCCTAGAAAGTTCTTTGGACCGCGAAGCAGAAAAGGTTCGGGGTGAGGCTGGGATTGCCTTGCGGCGGGAGCTGTCAAGCCTGAACTCTTACCTGGAGCAACTGAGGCAGATGGAGAAGGTGCTGGAGGAGGTGGCTGACAAGCCACAGACAGAATTCCTTATGGTGAGCACCTCCATGAGATCCTCCCCTCCCTGCATCCAGGCCATGGCTCGGGCTCCAGAGGCCTCATCCCATTGTCACATGGGGTCTGAAGCCTGTAACAGTGAAGGGACAAGCTAGGGCTTCATATCAGGGTTGGGACTCTGAACCATAAGCTAGGGCTTCATATCAGGGTTGGGACTCTGAACTGTGGTTCAGGTTAGCCAGTGCATGAGTGTCTCTGTGGCACCATTCATGTTATGATGTTATAGGCTTGTGTGTCTCTTTTGGGACAGTTATCTAATAGGTGGATATGTGTCTCTAGGATAAGGAAGGGCATCTGTTTCTGTTCACATGATAGTCAGTCTCTAAGGGTGGTGCTGAGTCTTGGGTTTCTTTTGGCTTTTCCCATCTTCTCACCCCACACTCATTGTTAGAACTCCCCAGAGTCCTTCCTCCCTGCTTTATCTCCATTCTCATTTTCTCTTTCTCCAGAAATACTGCCTGGTGACCAGCAGGTGAGCAACTGGCTCTTTCTTTCGCTGAACTTGCTTGCCCTAGTCTTCCAGGGATACCCTCTGCTCACGGTGTGCTTTCCAGTCAGTTCTCACAACCATTTCTGTGCACTTTGTGTTGAACACAGACACGAAACAGCCTAAGTCCTTACCCAGGACCTCATATACTGGTGCCATGGCACCTCAGGTGTGGAATAGGTCACAGGTATCATGTCAAGACTGCTGGGAGAGGAAGGGATTGCTAAAGGAGACTTCCCAGGAGAAAGGAAACTGAGGCTGGACGTATGGACAGGGGCTGGGGAGATAACATGGCAAAATGCAGACTGGCCTCAAGCTCACAGTGTGAGCAGGCCTAGAACTAGTGTTCCTCCTGTCTTACCCTCTCCCATGCTGGGACTATGGGCATGCTCCACCACCATGCCTGGCTCTCAGTGGTATTGCATATCCTCCATATCCTCATGCTGTACAGCTACCATCTTTATCCATTTCCAGAGCCTTTCCATATTCCCAAGTGAGTTTAAGGCAAGGGTGTGATGTGAGGAAGTTATGAAAGCCCTCTCCGACAACCTGTGTCTTCTGGTCTCTTGGAGTAATTCTTCCTGCCCCTCAACATCACCTCTCTCCCCCCAGGCTGCAGAAGATCCTGTCAGAGTCACCACCACCAGCAAGGCTAGATATCCAGCTGCCGGTCATCTCAGATGACTTCAAATTCCAGGTGTGGAGGAAGATGTTCCGGGCTCTGATGCCAGGTATTGAGAAAGTTGGGTAACTCTTGGTTTGTATAACTGTGGGATTGGTGGCAGGCCCAAGACACAGGGAAAGGCTTCTCAGTCCCACCTCAGAAAGCCACAGAAGAAGATACTCTTTGCTTCTGGGGTCCTTCCCTGTAGCCCTCTAACCTGTCCTTGGAGAAGGATCTTTGAGGGCCTGGGATTTACAATGGGTGAAGGACATGAAAAGCACACAGCTGACCCCAGGAGTCCTGCTGTGGCTGGGTCTAAGCCATGGCCTGTGTGATCCTTGGTCAGTTTTTGTCTCTGACGTAGAGATACTGGTCCCTGCTGGCTGAGGGCTGAGGATCTGTAGAGTTCCTGGAACTCTGGAGATAAAACTACATCTGACACTGCCTCTGGGAGCCTGTGGCTGGGGGCCAAGGGCTCAGTCTCCTCTCCCAAGAGCTAACATTTCTGGGTGCCCACAGGACACACACGCACACACACACACTTGTTCAGTCTTTACTGCCACTGGTCTAGGAGGGGGAATGATAAGAACTCTAGTTTATTCAAGAGAAAACTTTTAAGGCCAGAGACTACATCAAGACAGACAGAATTGGGCTTCCTGGCTCCTGTTCTGGATCTTAGGCCTTTTGTGGGCCTCAAAAAAAAAAAAAAAATTTACTCATTTGGTATCTCCCAGTCCTGCCCACCGCTTGCTTCACTGTGCAGTTGAGCAAACACTGTGCATGTGGAGACGGGGAGAGGAATCTAAGGTCCTTGGAGAGAAGGAAGGCTCTACAGAGCTAGCCTGACCATTGTCTGTTTTGGCAGCGTTGGAGGAATTGACTTTTGACCCCAGCTCTGCGCACCCGAGCCTGGTGGTGTCTTCCTCTGGTCGCCGAGTGGAATGCTCAGAGCAGAAGGCGCCGCCAGCCGGAGAAGACACGCGCCAGTTCGACAAGGCGGTAGCGGTGGTGGCGCAGCAGCTGCTGTCACAGGGAGAGCACTACTGGGAGGTGGAGGTGGGCGACAAGCCGCGCTGGGCCCTGGGAGTGATGGCAGCTGACGCTTCCCGCCGTGGCCGGCTGCACACGGTGCCCTCACAGGGGCTGTGGGTGCTTGGCCTGCGTGATGGCAAGATCCTGGAAGCGCACGTGGAGGCCAAGGAGCCGCGGGCACTGCGCACCCCAGAGAGGCTGCCGGAGCGCATTGGCCTCTACCTAAGCTTCGCCGACGGCGTCCTGGCTTTCTATGATGCGAGCAACCCGGATGCACTTACGCCACTCTTTTCTTTCCACGAGCGTCTGCCTGGGCCTGTGTACCCCATCTTTGACGTGTGCTGGCATGACAAGGGCAAGAATGTCCAGCCCCTGCTGCTCGTGGGGCCCGACAGCGAGCAGGCCTGAGCTCCTGCCGACTGGGAGGGAAGCCTGGTCCTGAGGGCGGTGGGATCAGTTAGGTCACTTTTGTTAGGCCTGGATGGGTTAGGTGGGGTCAGACTTCTAGGGCTGGGGGTGGGTAGGGAGGGGGTGTTTGTCTTATAGAGTTTAGGGAAGTACACAGGTTGGGATGCCCAGGGGACCGACGTGAGGGATAGAGGGAAGATTAACTCAGGTTAGTGAGGAAATCTTGAGTTTGGGCCATGAGTTCCAGGAGGAAGCTGAGGATTAGAAAGGCTGGGGAGAGGATAGGATTTGAAGGGATTTAGTGGAGGATCGTGGGAAGTCTGTGGAACAATGGTCCCTTCAGCCCTGAAATCCACTCCTGAAGTCGCGCTCCTCTTCAAGGTTGCAGATTCCTCATACCTGGTGGATTTTCAGTTAGTGCTCCATCTAACTGCTTTTTCAAAGCCCCCGCCAATCCTGAGAGAGTGCTGGTGTGTGACTATAATCCCAGCATCCAGGAGGCTGAGGCAGGAGGCTGGCAAATTGAAAGCCAGCAGGACTCTATCACAAACAACAGTGACTATGTTTCTGATGTAGTAAGTCAGGGGGTGGGGGTCAAAGAGAGCTTCTTGAGGCCGGAGTGATACTTGCAAAACTTGAGGTTCAGTCCTCAGCAGCAACATTGTGGCTCATAACCCTCCTATCACAGTGAATCTGATGGCCTCTTCCAGCCTCCGTGGGCATTTGTGGTACACAGATACATGTGTAGGCAAAACACTGATACATGTTAAAAAAATAAAAAGATTCCCTCTCTATCTCTATTTCCGTCTCTGTCTTTGGAGACAAGGTCTTGCTATGTAGCTCAAGCTGGCATAGAATTCATTATGTGCCCCAAGTTGCCTTCAAATTCCTGATTCTCTCTTCAGCCTCTGGAGTGTTGTGGTTACAGGTGTATGCCTCCATGCTCAGCAAAGACGGTTGGTTCTGACAAGTTTCTAAGTGATCTGGAAGCTGCTGGGCACCTTGGGATCACACACACTGAGAACACACCATGACTGTAGGCTATCAGCGTAGACAAGAGACATTAAATCCGATTACATTGCCTGGTCCAGCTAACACTTTTGTCTATTATTTTGGGACTTCCTTAAATATTTTTCTCTTCTCATGTTTGACTTTCTAGTTTTATGACCCCCCCCCACACATATGTGTGTCTGTGTATATGTCTCCGTGTGTGTGTTTTCTCATTTATATAAAAATAAAGTTAGAATCCACAAATGCGAGAGAACCTAGCATTTGTTTTTCTGTATTTCTGTTGCCCTACTTTCCTGCTAAAATCATACCACCAGCTGGGGAATGGCATTCAAAACACCAGCCTGGGACTGGCAATTGAGCTCAGTTGAGTTTGCACCAAGCCCTGGGCTTGATCCTCAGTACCACATAGATATGGTGGTACATACCTGTAATCCCAGCACTTGGGAGATGAGGGATGAGACTGGAGGACCAGTTGTTCAAGGTTATTCTCAGGTAGAGGGGGCTTGAGGCCAGCCTGAGCTACCTGAGACCCTGTCTCCAACATCAAGAACAATGGCAGGATGGCGTGGGCTGCAGATGTAGCTTCAACGATAGAGGGCTGGCTTCGGATGCTGGAGCCCTGCTAGGGTTCTCAGCACAGTACAAATCAGTGGCACACACCTGCTCTCTTAGCAGTTGGGAGGTGGAGGCAGAAGACTCTGAAGCCTGTCACAATCACTGTGAGCCTTAGGGGACCTTTCAGAATCAAGCTACAGCCATGGTCTTGGCATTCTCCTCCTCCTCCTCTCCTCCCTGCGTTGATTCCTGGCACCATAAGGTAGATGGAAAGAGCCATCTTCAGCAAGTTGTCCTCTGACCTACAAACGTGATGCAGCATGGGCATGTCCTCTCAACATAAATAAATCAAATTAATTAAAAAAGAAAAGCACCTAGCATAATTCAGCATCACATCTAATCTATAGTGACCTCAAGTGGAGAAGGAATGCACTCTATCCTCATCCCCTCTCTCTCTCTCTCTCTCTCTCTCTCTCTCTCTCTCTCTCTCTTTCTCTCTCTCTCTCTGTGTGTGTGTATGTGTGTGTATGTGTGTATGTGTGTATGTGTGTTTGTGTATGTGTGTGTGTATGTGTGTGTGTATGTGTGTGTGTATGTGTGTGTGTGTGTGTGTGTGTGTGTATGTGTATGTTGATGCTGGAGATCAAACCCAGGATCTACCTTTAGGTTCTCCTTGTTACTTAGCTTCTTTGGGTCTGTGAATTGTAGTATGGTTATCCATACTACAATAATTATGGCTAATTTATGGCTAATATCCACTTGTAAGTGAGTACATACCATGTGTGTTTTTCTGGGACAGCATTACCTCACTCAGGATATTTTCTAGTTCTATCCATTTGCCAGCAAATTTCATGATGTCCTTGTTTTTAATAGCTGAGTAGTATTCCATTGTGTAAATGTACAATTTCCAGTAGAGGGATGGGGACACCAACACACCTACAAAACCTTCGATCTACAGTTTGTTCTGCTTACAAGATGTGCAAAGGTAAAGATAGAGCAGAAATCAAGGGACTGGCCAACCAATGACTGGTCCAACTTGAGACCCATGTCATGAGAGAGAGAGAGAGTCCACCTCTGACATTATTAAGATATTCTGCTATACTTTTGGACAGGAGCCTAGCATAACTGTCCTCTGAGAGGCTTCATCTGGTAGCTGATGGAAACAGATGCAGAGACCAACAGCAAAACATTAAGTGGAACTTGGGGAATCTTGTGGAAGAGAGGGAGGGAGGATTGAAGGAACCAGAGTGGTAAAGGACACTATAAGAAAATCTACAGAATCAACTAACCTGGGCCCATGAGGGATCACAGAGACTGAACCACCAACTTAAGAGCATGCCTGGGTTGGACCTAGGCCCCATACGCAATTTAATAGATGTGCAGCTTGGTCTTCATGTGGGATCCCTAACAACTGGAGCAGGGGCTGCCTCTGACACTGTTGCCTGCCTGTGGATCCCTTTCCCCTAACCGGGATGCCTTGTCTAGGTTCACTATGAGAAGATGAGCCTAGTCTTATGGCAACTTGACACACCAAGGTGGGTTGATATCCATGGGAGGCCTTTCCTTCTCTGAGGAGAAAGGGAGAGAGGGATGGGGGGTTGAGGTGAGATGGGGGGACTAGGAGGAGAAGAGGGAGGGCAAGCTTGAATTGGGATGTATAGTAAATAAATGCTGGTCCTGCCCCCACAGTCAGGTTCTTGAAGAAGGCAGCAAGGGCTATGGTGTCCGAGACTGGGGGCAAAAACTGATGACTTCTGGCAATTTAACTCTTACTATTCCGGGGCCAAAAACTGATGGCTTCTGGGGACCCTGCATCTCAGAGCTCACCCACTGCAGCCATGCAATTCGGTGGACCATCTATCTCCAGAAAACTTGCTTGCTTGACATATCCTTTCCTAGATGACGTCTAACAAATAAATAAACTAAAAAAGATAAAAACCAACCACCAACCAACCAACCAACCAACCAGCCAACCAACCAACCAACCAACCAAACAAACAACCAAACAACAAGCAAACGAACAGGCTGAAGCCATGTGAAGGAAGCCAGGAAGTAGCACCCTTCCATTGCTTCTGCATTAGCTCCTGCCTCCAGGATCCTGCCCTGTTTTGAGTTCCCATTCTGACTTCCTTCAAATAATGAACAGCCATATGGAAGTGTAAGTCAAATAAATCCTTTCTTCTCCAACTTGTTTTTTGATCATTGTGTTTTGTCATAGCAATAGAAACCCTAAGACATTTATCTTTATTATTTTTCACCATGATTGTGTGTCTATGTGGGGTTACATGTATGTGTGTGAACAGAGGCTTTGGATCCCCCTGAGCTAGAATTACAGGTGTTCTTGAGCTGTTTTGCTTATGTGGGTGCTGGGAACTGAACTCAGGTCCTCTGTAAGATCAGTGTGTGTTCTGGAACACTGAGCTCTCTCTCTGCCTTTCCAGCCTTGACTGATTGTGACACTTGTACACTGTCCCACCCCTGCCCCAGACTGTTTTTCCTGCTACAGGAAGTACACTCACTATCTGGTCTCTTTGCCATGGCAGGCAGTTCTTTCAGTCAAAGGCATATCCTACTACCTCAATTCTGCTGCTTTCTCCAGGATCCACTTTGTCTAGGGGGTCTCATGTATTCCCACCTATCTAAAGGACACTGTCTTATTTCTTTTCTTGTCTGGATATCTCAGCTGCTTCTAGCCATTTCTATTCCACCTTTCAGAATACTCCAGTTTGGAAGCTAACACAAGTTGTCCAGTTCATAAAGATCTCTAAATCCTGGCAATGGACATTAGATTCTCCTTAGGTTTCATCCAGACTCTAACTTCTGCAATCCAGAAAAGAGACCTCTGGCCTCCATAAGGGTATTGTGGGGTATACAGCAGAGAAGACTGCTCAGACAAGTATCTAAGTCAAAGAGAGTATTAGCCAGCCACTGGGAGTTGAGGATCCCAACGATCACCCTGAGTCTTTCTTAGGGTAAGTTTTTAAGCACAAAAACCATGGTCCAGGTTGACATACTCAGTTAACAAGTATAGTTAGCCAGAACTACTAAAGCTGGAAAGCAAGATTAGTACATTTAGGACTTTCCCAGAGCTATGGGCTTTGATGAATTAGGCCTTTGTTTTAGTTTTGGCTGGCGGGAATGTCTATGTGCTGAGTTTTATGGCCTGAATGATCCTTCCATCATGGAGTCAGTTGTGCTAAGATCTGGGCCCTGTTACAGAAGTATTCACTTGTTTTGAGGTTAGGGAGCCTGTTGTGGCGGCAGGACAAATGACATGAGTGAGGACACTGGCCCTGACATTGTCACTAGGAAATCATGAAGGCTGTATCTATAGGCCTCTTTAGGATGCTGTGCTATTGTGAAACACTGTTCTCTGGGCATGACTAAGCCATTGTCCTTTTGAACTATGTTTCCTGGAAGCAAACCCCCATAAGATTGGTTCATTTCTCCATCATGGACTGAAGGAGGGGCTCAGGAGGCTAGCCTCTCCCCAAACTTGTTTGTTTGCTTGCTTGCTTTATTTATTTATTTATTTATTTATTTATTTAAGACAGGGTTTCTCTGTGTAACTCTGACTGTCCTGAAACTCCCTCTGTAGACCAGGCTGTCCTCAAACTCAGAGATCTGCCTGCCTCTGCCTCTGGAGTGTTTAGATTAAAGGCGTGCACCACTATCACCCAGCTATTTTCATTTTTAATTAACATATAATAGTTGTACATATCAATGGGGTACAATGTACTTCTGTGTGAATTTAACACATTTAAGACCCCTCATGTGGGGGCTCTAAAATGTAGTTTGTCTGCATTAATAATAAACTGCTAGCTACCAAGAATATGTTTATGTCACAGAAAGAAATCAAAGCCCTTCCCCTTGGTGTCACTTAACTAAGAGGAATCCCAGATTTGAATTCTTTGTTTCATTCTGTGTCTTTAGTCCTCTGTCTGTTGTATAAGCCTGAATTTGTGCCTGACTATGGGCTGTCTTAGAAATCTGTCCCTGTGTTTGCGTCTGAGTCTCTGTGTGGCTGTGTCACCCTTACAAATGGCTTTGCTCTGTCTTTATTGAACAGTACAGAAAGCATCTTAAGGGGAGGGAATGAGGGACAATTTACAGACAACTTTAACAGTGTCCATTACAGACTCCGGCTGGCCCCAAATGACCCAGATAAACATCATTGTTTATTGAGTAGTATTTATGAGTTTTGTGTTTAATAATACTTTTAAATATTGTGTTCAACAGTGTGGTGGATTTTCATTTTCTAAGATTGCTTTCAATTTCTATTTTTGTGTTTTGAGTAAGTTATGGACACGCACTGTTTTGCGTTAGGGTCATGGAAAAGAACATAATTTAAGATGAAGCAATGCATTAGCTTAGGTTGATTACATGGAAACCCAAGGCAAGTAAGGCTGATTGTTTCTTTTGATTTTTTCTTTTGTATTTAACTTTTTAGTTCTTTGTGATTTCACATCATATATCACAAAACCATTCATCTTCCCATCCCTTTGTACCTATTCTCTGCCCTTGCAACTCTACACCCCTCCAGCACCCAAAAAAACACCTCATTGTGGAAGCTGTAGTGTGTGACAGTGTGTCACACAGTATACTCTTTTGTCCACACATCCTTACTTGCAGATGATCATTGCAGTGAGTCATTGGTCTGGTTCAAGGTCCCTGGCTCCTGCTACAGTATCAGTACTGGTTCATCACTGGGAGTCCTCTCAGATAGCCCATTGTGCCCTGGTTGGAGGTGAGTTGCAGGTGAGCCAGTTCTAAGGGTGTGAGAGCAGGTGAGCTGGCCCAGCCCCTCGTCTGCTGCAGCACTCAGGAGAGGTGGCCCAGCCCCTCATCTGCTGCAGCACTCAGGAGAGCTGGCCCTGCCCCTCGTCTGCTGCAGCACTCAGGAGAGCTGGCCCTGCCCCTCGTCTGCTGCAGCACTCAGGAGAGCTGGCCCTGCACCTCACTTGGGCAGCAAAATAGAGCTGGCTCTGCTAGTGTGGTTAAGGGTGAGCTGGTCCCAGGGCGCGAGAGTGAGAGAACTGGTCCTGATCCTTGCTGAATGTGACACTGAGTGAGCTAGCTGGGGCAGTGCTGGAGAGCTTGCCCTGGTGGTGTGGGTACAGGAGAGCTGGGGGGAGGGGCTGACTAGCTCAGCTACCACCCAGAGAGCTCTGAGCTGGAACTGATCTGAACACTCCTTCCTTCCCTGAGGCATAGCTTTCATGGTACTTGAAGGCACCACTCAAGCTTCCAAAGGAGGGAGGCAGCCAATAGTCCTACCCAGCTATGATGCCTGTGAACTACAGCAATGACCAGCATGGCAAGATAACACTAAGGTGCAGTATAGTAGCGGCATACATACCTTGGAGTTAGCCAACCACTCTCCAGCTAGACTTAAGACCCTCTCAGTCAAACGGGGGCCATGCCTGGTACTGGAGACTAGATAACTACTCAGTGCTGGTGAAGTCACGGGCCTTGGAGAACCACCACTTTACTAAACCAGCATAATCCCTAACTACAATCTAAACATTTATCCTTACACTCGCAGGCAAGTGTAGTCTTCACCCCTCATCAAGGAAACTTGTCTTTTTGCAACATATGGAGACCACTATAGAAAACCACAGCCAATTAAAATGCAGAGTTATGGATCCCAGTCCCAACAGCTACATCTACCAAACAACTCCCACACTTAAGGTTCAGGGAACTTTTAGGAAGAAGTGGCAGAAAAATTGTAAGAGCCAGATAATCAGGGAGTTTGCTGTGAGATTATGTCTCCTAGAAATGTCAGAAGCTGTACCCATATTCTCACTAACAAGGCTGGCTAAACATGAGCTGAACAAGGACGGCAACAGACGTGCAGAAGTGGATGGGAGAAGCACATAAGGCCTCAACCCTACACAAAGAACTAAGTAACCAAGGTATCGTAATATGTACATATAGGACTGCAGAGACGGCTCAGCGGTTAAGAGCACTGACTACTCTTCCAGAGGTCTTGAGTTCAATTCCCAGCAGCCACATGGTGACTCATAACCATCTGTAAAGGGATTCAATGCCCTCTTCTGATGTGTGTCTGAACAATTACAGTGTACTTATATACATTAAATAAATAAATAAATAAATAAATTTTAAAAAAGAGAAAATACATACATACAAGTAACATATGGACCGAACAGGATGTGTGTGTGTGTCTTAGAGTTTTTAGTCCTGCACAAAACATCATGACCAAGAAGCAAGTTGGAGAGGAAAGGGTTTATTCAGCTTACACTTCCACACTGCTGTTCATCACCAAAGGAAGTCAGGACTGGAATTCAAGCAGGTCAGGAATCAGGAGCTGATGCAGAGGCCATGGAGGGATGTTACTTACTGGCTTGCTTCCCCCTGGTTTGCTCAGCTTGCTTTCTTATAGAACTACCAGCCCAGGGATGGCACCACCCACAATGAAACCTTCCACCCTTGATCATGAATTGAAAAAATGCCTTACAGCTGCATCTCATGGACGCATTTCCTCAAGGGAGGCTCCTTTCTCTGTGATAACTCCAGCTTGTGTCAAGTTGACACACAAAACCAGCCAGTACTGTGTGTGTGTGTGTTCTTAATGAAAATAACTCTTTTTAGAGGAGTCACTGAGGTGGCCCAGTGGATAAAGGCTCTTGCCCATACAAGCCTGGCGACTGAGTTTAATTCCCACAATCCACTTGTAGTTTGAATAAGCAATAACCTCTATGTGTTCATGACAATACACCTAGTTCTCAGCAGATGGCACTGTTTTAGGAGGTTCTGGAACCTATAGGGGGTGGCGCCATGTTGAAGGAAGTATGTTGGGGGGAAGGGGCAAGGTTTGAGATTTTAAAGCCCTCCTTCACTTCCTGTCCTCTGACACCTGTGTAGATGAAAATGTGGCCACACATGCTCCTGCCACCATGCTTGCCCTGCTGTTTCCATGACTTCTGGGCCTTCATGGACCCTATCCCACTTAAACCTTTTCTTCTGTTAGGTTTTTGGCCATGATATTTTACCACAGCAACAGAAAAGTAATCACCATGCTGTGAGAAAGTGGAGGGGCAGAACTGACTCCACAAAGTTGTTCTCTGGCCTTACACACACTCTATGGCCCATGCACCCACATAAACACTCATCATGTGCATACACACAACAATCATAGTATTAAGCACATGCCACCACGCAGGCGTTTTAGAGAACAAATATCTCTTCATAAGGATGACATTTGGGCTAAAGCTTTTCAAATCCACAAGGCAGAGAATTCATAAACCAAGACAAGCCATTAAATTAGGAGTAGGTATAAAACATGCATGTAACAGACAATGGTAAGTATATGCAATATGAATGGTGGTATGGAAGGTTCTGGAAGGCTTGGATGGGGAGGCTTGGGAGACTCACCTGGTTAGATCCTGAAGAAGGACGTGGGAAGTCTAGCTGGGTAGGGTGGTTGGCAGTGGTGTAGAAGGGGCATTTTAATGTCTGTCTTGCAGTGCTGGGCCTTGAGTACGCAAGGGAAGCACATTACCACTCAGGTGCACCCTAGCCTTTGCTCATTTCCTTCCCTCTTGGTTTGTTTTATACGTGTGTATACATGTTGTGATCAAATTTACTCCCCACTCCCCTCTCTCCCTCACTCCTGCTAACTTCCTTCTTCTCAAATATTCCTCTGTCCATTTTCATGTCTTTTTCTGGTGCTGGTCTTATTTAAGTATCTGGAGCTGTGTTGTATTCATGCCATCCGTATTAGGGTTCAGGAAATTGCCACACAAACCACGCATATATTGAATGCACACCATAATACTGGACGTCCAAGTCCACAAGAAGGAAAAACCTAATTGTGGCACCCTTCTGTCACAATTTTTCTTTAAAAAAGTTCATTATTTTTTAAATCGTATGTGTTGGGTGGGGGGTGTAACAGTGTTTGAGAGCAGGTGCATAAGGAAGCCATCAGGGTCAAATCCCTGAGTTAAAGGTTATTTATTGTGAGGCAGTCTTCATGGATGCTGGGAATCAAACTCAGGTCGTCTGCAAGAGTGTCATACTGGTTCTTGAATAGCAGACAGTCCCATAATTACATATTTACCCAACAATGACTTTACAGAGGATGAGATGTAACTTAGCAGTGTCATGTCAATTTTACTAACTATAAAGATTCCCTCCCCGGCAAGTACAAAGTCTCAATACACAGTCCAGGCTGGCCTTGAACTTGGTGATCCTGCTGCCTCAGCCTCTGGAGTGCTAAGGTTACAGGGACATATCACTATGTAGAGCTAGAAAATATTAATAATATCCACTGACAATGTGACAACTCATAAACGTTAAGAACATTTGAGTAAACAGAATTGTTTTCTCTGATGTGAAATCATTTTGCTTGATTTTTTTCTTTAAATCGAAACTCAGAATACATAACTTTTCTCCTGTGTCCTTCCCCAGCTTTGAGCAAGTTTAGAATAAGCCTTGTTTACAATAGACCTTGCTACAATAGGACCTAGGTGGAGTTATCAGCCTTGGCTGCATATACAATTTCCTACAGGGACTTAGAAGAATAGACTGCCCACATCCAGCTGAAACAAAGGATGGGTTCATAGGCTTCCCTTATATATACAAAGTGCTGAAAATTAAACTTTGAGCCTTGATCAGAAAACTTTGTCTTGGGTCCATGTTTCTCTCGCCTCTCTGTCTCTTTTTCATTTCCAGTCTCCCTTTCAGGTGAACACAGTTTGCCTGTGGTTGCTGGGCGCCTATATTCTCCCACAAATTAAACTGCTGTTTTACAAATTGCATTCTCTGGTTTTCTTATCAGTCTGCTTTGAGGATATCCACAAATTCAATATGCTTACTTGAAGTTTGGCCCACACCAAATGGTTGTTTAACCCAAGTATCTGAGCAGCAAACTGAGCTGATCGTTCTGGAGAAAGTATAGTTGAACAGTCAAGACCACTGGGCAGTTGTAGAGATGACCACACATCGTGAGCACCCCAGTCTGGTGTGATTGGGGGACAGCTGATAACCGGATATGCAATATTAACAGACATCACTGGGCCTAGACCTTTGCTTCTGCCTGCCACTGCAACAAATAGTGTAGGTATGCCATCCCCTTCATATTCTGCTTTAATCCTCAAAGTTTCATCTGGTCCTCTGTGTGCAGATGTTACTCTAAGATCATACAGAATCCCAAAGTCTTCACAAGCTTGTTGTAGTAATTATTTAAAGTCGGCCTCTGGTCAAGCCGACTCTGGTCAAGCCAACTATCTAAGCTGCAGCAGCTCTGCCTAGCTCAGCCACCATGTTTCTCAGCCAGAGGCCCCATATGCGCAGCAGCTAGAACCGGCCCACTAGAAACACCAGCCCTGCCACCCATGAGACGCCAGTGTGACAGATGGCTCTGCCAATCTTCCACATTGTCTCCTAAAGGCTGGGCATTGCCCAGACCATTCCGCCATCCATGTGGGCCTAGTAAGAGAATGAGACTCTAATGCTTAAAGATTAATCAAAGGCTTTATATGTTTGGTAAAGCTCAATAACAATATGCCCATACAAAGAGAGTTGTTTCCCAATTAGCTAACGTAAATAAAAGTTATTACCCACAACTGCTCTCCATACCTGCGTGGCTCTCCATCACTCCTACACCTCTCCTCTTCCCAGCTCTTCCTCTTCCTTTTCCTCTTCCTCTCCTAACTCCTCCTACCTTAGCTCCTCCTATATATCACCCTTTCTGTTAAAATAAAAAAAAAAAACTTTCTCTCAAAATACAAATAGAGCATAACTATACCAATTTGTATCAGTAAGGTACAAGATAGACCTAATACCCAGTCCATCATTTTGTTGACTAAACAGAACCTCTGTTATCTCTCCTAACTAAAAGACTTAGTTCTTTTTTTTAAAAAAAATAATTTATTTATTTTTTCTCAAATCATAATTCATTCACACAGGGGTTATAAACACAGAAAGGCAGGATGTGGGGAAGGGAATGATACTGGAGTGTGGGTGTTCAGGGGGAATACAGATATCTTTCAGAACCGGGTATCGGCTGGGTGAAGGTTCAGGGGACAAGTCACTATGACTCTGCCTATGACTCACTTGTCCTTATCTAAGTTGATATTGTCTGCCAAGGCTACCTATTTATAAGGTCTATGACTACTCAGGCTTGTAAATTTCCACAAAAGGTGCCTGTTTACAATAGCTTATAGCCATCTGTTTCAATGTTTTTCCACTGAGACCCAAGACTTGGTGTTAGTATACATGTATGACAGGCCTATTGCTGATTTTAGGCCTATGGCTGATTTTAGGCCTTCAGTGTATAAGCAGGGCTGCCCCTGACATCTCCTCCCTTCTCTAAGTATAGAAGGGCTGTGGCAATTCTAATCTTGCGAAGGTGGGGATAGAGGCCTGATCTCCAGTACTTGAAGGGGACCTTGTAATGGCTCTGGTCCCCCTCTAAGACTTAGTTCGAAACCCGGCTTATGTCCTGGCTTTAGAATGAATGTCAGCTGAAAACCATTCTCTTAAATTTGTTCTCTTAAAGTAAATAGCCTGGGTTGGCTATGAGACTATAAGTCTTCAACCCAGTCAGAAATCAAGAATGACTGAATTAACTGAAATTATGGGAAACACAAAGCATAGCTTCTAAAACTTAGCCAATTTATAGAGACTGCTGAACATCTGGACAGTCCCTAAACCTCAAAACGTTGGAGCATCTGATCTTCAGCCTTCTGGCCCAGGATCATCTGACAGACCTAGTAATGCAGAATTATTAAGGACTGATTACTCTGTCTTGGCAGATATAATCAGTTGACTATTCCACAAGTGTGTCCTTTTCTGGACAGTAATTTGTCTGTAGATGAAAAGAGACAATTTTGGCCTAGTGGCTGTCTCACCACAACTGGAGTAACTCCAAAGATGCTCAATTTCTTCTTAGAATCCAAGACAGGGAAGCTGTCAGTAGCAGACAGGTCTCTAATCAAAATGAACATTAATACAGAAATGTTTGTAACGTCAATTCTGCGAACTTCTGACGTTTTGAAAACCAACTATCCATGTAAGGCAATCTGGACAGCTGTCTGTTAACTCCTCTCAGCTATTTCTAATTAAAATATAGAAAACACCCTAACAATAAACTCAGAGCCATGAATTTGCGATAGGCCCCTAACTCATAGGCTAACCATCTCAAATCAGTTTAAAAAAAAGTTAAAGAAGGACTGAATCTAAGCCTTGAATTCCTAAATGTGTTATATAGGCACAATGCCTATGAGAGTAACAATATTAATCTCACTTTTATATCAATAAGGAACTTGTACCAATGATGACCTTAAATTTGAAATCAAAGTAAACTTTGTACCATTTTAGAAATTATAACTTGCCGGGCGGTGGTGGCGCACACCTTTAATCCCAGCACTTGGGAGGCAGAGGCAGGTGGATTTCTGAGTTCGAGAGTTTGAGGCTAGCCTGGTCTACAGAGTGAGTTCCAGGACAGCCAGGGCTACACAGAGAAACCCTGTCTTGAAAAGCCAAACAAACAAACAAAAAAAAGAAATTATAACTTTAGCTTAATAACAATTATACAGATTTCTATCAATAGGTTATGGCTATGCAATAAATCCTAGCTATTTCTCCCTGTTCCAACAAAACCACTACTTTTCCCTAGAAAGACAGTCCAATATTAACCACCTCAGTCCTTAAGCCCAGGGAATAGGGGCACCGACTCTTCATTAACTTCTTCAAGCTGAATTTGGGCACTGAGATATTAGAAGAGGGGCAGGGGAGGAGGGTAAATTGATTAGCCTCTGATATCTGTGTCTTCACTGCATCCAGCTGAAATTCCAGGACATCAGAGGTTTGAGCAGGTCTGCTCAACTTGCTTGATGAGTAGACACACCAAGGCTGTGTATTCTGCAATATACAAGTCTCAAAACAAATTTTAGTATCAAGATAATTTTTTGTTTGAATTCTGGAATCTAGTATTCTGGTGGCCTGCCTCTGTCATGTCTAATCCATATAATTCTGGGAGGTAGAAATATCTTAATCATCTCTTCTGAAAACACACAGACAAAAGCTTTTTCCCAAAACAGCATTTCCTTGAGCCAGTAACCAGAAAAACCTTTATCTTGACCTCTTTCCAGAGGAAAAATAAAACTGAAAAACTGAAAATCACACCCATCTTGAAAATAAAATCAACTTAATAACTAAAATACTGTATGTGCCTATTCTTTAGGCCTTCCCTATTTTGCCAAGCAGGAAAAGAACCCAGAATTCCTGTGGGGCCCACGTTAGACAGAACCCAAGTCTCCTGTGAGGCAATATAACTTTATATCATCTGAATACACCCAATTTACACTATATTTCTTTTTGACACCCTGCCTAGAACAGCTTTTTTATTTATACCATCTATCTGTTTGGCTCTGTACTCTAGAGCCAGTGACAATTTTTCCTATCTAAGTTCCAAACTGCAGGCGATAATATTCATGTGATTCGGACAAATCTGTTTATAAGTCTTTCCTAAAAGCAAATAATCCCTATATTTTAACTTTATACTTAAATCAGTAACTGCTCCACAATGGAGGCTTGTTTGGGTCTCTTGGCTCAGAGCAGCCTATGTGCACGCAGCGGCTAAAGCCCGCCCGCCAGAAACACCAGCCCTGCCACCCATGAGACGCCAGCGTGACAGATGGCTCTGCCAATCTTCCACACTGTCTCTGCAAGGCAGGGCATTGCCCAGACCATTCCGCCATCCATGGGAGCCCAGTAAGAGAATGAGACTCTAATTCTTATAGATTAACCAAAGGCTTTATATGTTTGGTAAAGCTCAATAACAATATGCCCTTACAAAGAGAGTCATGTCCCAATTAGCTAACCTAAATAAAAGTAGTTACCCGCACTGCTCTCCATACCAGCATGGCTTTCCATCCTCCTACATCTCTGCCTCTCTAACTCCTCCTCTTCCTTTTCCTCTTCCTCTCTTAACTCCTCCCACCTTAGCTCCTCCTACACAAGCCTTCTTAATTTTTTCACAGTTACCAAGGTCAGAGGATAAACTCATTAGCACTACACCCTGCACTGACTGTCTGACTTGAGAAGCAACTCCACTCGGTCTGCAACCCACTCAAAGTTTTTCTCTCTCCTCTGGAGTTCTTCCAGAGTTACTTCTTTGAGATCATGGTAAAACTTTCATCTTGCCGGGCAGTGGTGGCGCATGCCTTTAATCCCAGCACTTGGGAGGCAGAGGCAGGCGGATTTCTGAGTTCGAGGCCAGCCTGGTCTACAGAGTGAGTTCCAGGACAGCCAGGACTAAGAGACTTTCATCTTTCTGCTGGTTCCGATTTCCCGATGGCCACAGTCTCCAGGAATCATTATCTATGACATCGGCAAGAACAATCTCTTTGGTGGTTACAACGTCAAATTCAATCTTCATATCAACGAGCATACAGTTCTGGGGCAGCCAGGATTTCTCCAGAATTTCAAAAGTAGCTTGTGTGGCATGACTCATGATGTCCACTTCAGTCTGCCCTGTAACAAGTCCAGGAAAACAAAATTTTGCAGCGATGAGTTTCTCCTCAGACCACTGTGGATCATTATTGGCATCATCCTTGAAGAACATCTCTACTTTCGGTGGATAAAACCCACACCCCTCTTTTACACCAGGATTCCTTTTGAGAAAAGGCAGTTGCTATTCTTCAGCATACCCCTTCAGCTGGAGTCATTTCACATTGGGGTGCAATGAAAGCAGTCTCCCCAAACTTCTTGGTGAAAGCAGTTTTTTTTAAAGATTTATTTATTTATTTATTATATGTAAGTACACTGTAGCTGTCTTCAGACACCCATATGAGGGCATCAGATCTCATTGTAGATGGTTGTGAGCCACCATGTGGTTGCTGGGATTTGAACTCATGACCTCTTGAAGAGCAGTCAGTGCTCTTAACCGCTGAGCCATCTCTCCAGCCCGTGAAAGCAGTTTTTATACGAGCTTCCTGTAACAACTGAAATATGCCGCTGGTAATCTTATTGGAGGTTGCAGCTTTGCCTTCCAGGTGGTTCTTTCTAGCTGAATTCCCTGCTGTAATCTGGTACTTGGGTTGTAGGAGGACTCTTCCTGGATCATCTAACAATTCACAAACTTTTTTTGTTTTACCCTTGTAGAGTTTCTTCCCAATGTTCAGAACTTTGGCTGTTGCCACTATCCTAGGTGAGCTACCACAGTAGACTTTTTATAGGAAAAACCAGGTTTAAAAATTTAAAAGGCAAGGAGGGGAGCAGTTGGCTTGCAAGGCAAATTTTATCAGCTAACCTTTAAGATAAGTAAGGTGGATAGGTGGTGAGCTGGGGAGTTTTAGAACATTGAGATAACAGAACGTGCGTATTATAATCATAACTTTTTGGCTTATTAGTAACATTCTTCAGTGTCAGCCACAAAAACCATAGTGAGCTCATATGTAGGTGCAGGAAGGGCTGCCTGGTGGTCAGCTCTGACTCAAGATATTTTAGACATAACAGTTCATATTGACCTTTGATTTGATGGGTTCTACGTAAAGCTTTGTGGAATTTCTTAAGATTAGCAAACCTCATACAGAACATTGAGAACACACAGAACAGAACAGGGAATGTGGCCACTGTGTCCTTGAGCCAAGTCACTTCTCTGTGTCAGTGACTGGCAGGCCTGTCACAGCTACACTATGAAACAGTTTGCAGGCATGAAGCAAAATGGCTACAGCTATTTTGCGGAGAGTCAGACCATAACATACACACACATATATGTGTACACACACACACACACACACACACACACACACACACACACGGCTCGTTAGAATGACTTATAGGCTGCAGTCCGGCTAGTCCAATGACTGGCTGTGAATGGAATAATAATCCAATAATCCAGCAGTTGCTCAGTCCACATTCTGAGTGTCTTAGTTGCTCTTCAGTATATTCTGGAATCCCAAAGTAGGCTTCAGCGTCAGCGAAGGAATGGACTTGCTATCCAGGTGGTGGAAAGTAAACAAAAGGCAAAAGCTTCCTTCTATGTCCTTATGTAGGCTTCCAGAAGAAGGTGTGGTCCAGATTAAAGGTGCATCTTCCCACCTCAAGATTCAGATCCTAGGTGTGTGCCTTCCTACCTCAAAGGTTTGGACTAGAAATAGATTCATGCAAGCAAAAACAATCCCTCACAGGTGTACCCTCCACTTCTGGATCGTAGTTTATTCTAGATGTAGTCAAGCTGACAGACGAGAACAACCATCATACCCGCACGTCCAGATGACAGAGATTTACAGCCATCTTGCCAGGCCTCCAGCTCTTGTGACCTTTTCCTCCCTCACCTGGGTGCTTTCTAAGCCTTTGAGAGTGTTATAGAAGATGCCCACTCAGGGATGTGAACTCAAGATTCACTCATTCTCAACACTTTGATCTGGTATGAGTCTCTTCATTAACTATCTCCCTCTGCACAAAAAGAGACAATTCTCTTATCAATAATATATGGGTACAAACATAAACATTTAGCAAGAAGTTTGACAAGTGTCCATTAAGCAAAACGTGTCGTAGGCCCTCTGTCTGGGTGTGACTTCCTCATCTATAAGCTTCCGAGCAGACTGACAGCACCAGGCATGTATCCCCTTGGCTTCAGATCTAATCAGAGTGGTACCCACTGATGGCTTTTCTCTCCCAGCAGCCTACCTGTGGAACTGTTAAAGTTAGCCACTTGGGAGGAAGCTTCATCTCAGCTCTAGCCTGATTCCTCTGTGTCCTAGATACAAAGTAGGTAGCATCTTCAGCAATAGGCTCTTACCATCTAGTAGCTTCTGTTGTTTTGGGAGCCTCTGAGAGTGTCCTGGCCTACCGGGAGGGAGGTATCCAACAGTTGGTAGTGGGATTTTCAATTAAAAATATATGGTTTCTGGAGCAGCATGACCCACACTGTTCTTTGCATTGTGGACTCCTGCTCCTGGGGCAGGACTCCTGAGTCCTGAGCGTGGGCTACTTGTATCAAAATCACTCAGCTCATGTGGAAAATTCATTGTTTCTAAAAGTTCCTCCTCCCCCTCCCCACTATATAGATTGGCTTGTTTTCTTTTATGTGGGTGAGTATTTGCTTGCATGTGCGTATGGGTACCATGTGACAGAGGTCAGAAGAAGGCACTGTGATCCCCTGGGACTGGAGTTATGGATGCTTGTGAGTCACCATATTAGTTTGGGAACTGAATCTGGTCCTGTGCAAGAGCAGCCAGCACTCTTAACCATTGAGTCGTCTCTCTAGCAACTCCATCCCCCTTTTTTCTTTTGAGACAGTCTTATATAGCCTAGGCTAGCCTGAAACTTGCCCTGTAGTTGAAGGTAGCTGAGAACTCTGGATTCTTTTGGCTTCTACCTGCTAAGTGCTAGGACTATAGGCATGTATTAGCATTAGCATGCCTAGCTTTAATTTTTTTTTTTTACTATTATCATTTTTTTAAAGACAGTGTCTCATTATGGAGACCAGGCTGGCCTCGAGTTAATAGATATTCAGCTACCTCTTCCTCTCAAGAAGTTAAAGGCATGCACTATCATGCCTGGACGTGAATGCAGGATTTTGCAAGGCTGGGGTGGAGGTGAGTTTCTTAAGAGGGAACTTGTGAGTCAGGAGACACCCACATGCTCCACATGTTCGATTGCTTAAGGGCTCGGCGGTGGATAGGCTTGTGTGTGTGTGCTGGGGATGAACCAGGGCCTTGTGCATGCCACGCACATTCGCCACCACTGGGGAATGGCTAGCAACAGCTCTCATGGTATAAACACTTCAGCTTTCCCTGTAAACCATCACAAGACTTTGTAAAGCAGATAGTAGGAACCGCATTGAAAATGAATCCTTTCTTTGTTCCTTTTTTTTTTTAGATTCAGGATTTTATGTAGCTCAGACTAGCCTCAAACTATGACAGCTATTCTTGGTTGTCAAAGTGATTACATCTGGAATTACCTAAACCCCAAAATGAAGGGGCACACCTGTGAGGGGCTTTTTCTTAACTTGAAGTGAGAAATTCCACTTCTAATCTGGATGTTTGAGGTAGGAAGATCATCTTTAATCTAGATCTTTTGAGCTGGGAAAACCCAGATTCGGGTCACACCTTCTGCAGGAAGCCTATGTAAGGACATAAAAGGAGGACACTTGCTCTCTGTCGGCTTGCTCTAGCTTCACTAGTCAGTCCATCCCGCCACAGACATTAGAGCCTACTTCTTTGGGATTCTGGTGTATATGAAAGACCAGCTGAGACATCCAGCCTCATGGGCTGAACAACTACTGGATTCTTTGATCTTCTGTTTATATATAATCCATTGTTGGATTAGTTGGACCATATATATATATATATATATATATATATATGGTCAAGTCCACCCTTGCCCACAATTGGTTTTGAGGCTAAGGTGAGTTACATAAAATCCTGTCTCAAAAAATAAACAT
>NW_021604637.1:2879769-2893879 GCF_004785775.1 Grammomys surdaster | reverse complement strand
TATATATATATATATATATATATATATATATATATATATTAATTATCTCTCTTCCCCATCCCCCTCAGTTCTGTTCCTCTACAGACTGACTAATACAGATTTTGGTACCAGAAATAGTTGTAGAGCAACAGAAGTACAGGGATGAATCTTTAAAGCATTTGGAGTAGGTTTTCTTATTTGACAATGCCTACAGTTTCAGAAGCCTCTCCTGGGAGCGCAGAGACTACTGAAAGTTCATGCTGTAAACTATTTTACAAACTTAAGGAGACATGAAATGGCAACTTCTGGTTTCTTTGGAGAGTCAGCTGTATCGGATGGCATTTTGCTAAAGCAGACACATGAAGGAACGCTTAGTGAAGCGGACAGAGGTGAAAGGATGCTTTACTAAGGCAAGCATGGGAAAGGACACATGATGAAGAATTCTTTGCTAACATGCATGTATTGGTCTGCATTACATTTTGTAGTTGAACTGCATTTGTAGCCATTTGTAGTTGTACCTACAACTTCCTTTTGTTTCTTTTTGGCAGTGTTTGTAATGAACCAGGGCCTCACACTTGTGAGTCTTCCTCTATTAAGCCCTTTGCTTTCTTCTGTTTTTACACGTTTATTTTTTGAGACAGGATTTTATGTAACTCAGCTTAGCCTCAAAACCAATTGTGGGCAAGGGTGGACTTGAACTTCTGATTTTCTTGCTCTGGAGAGCTAAGGCTTTGCTTTGTACTTGCACAAGAAAAAAAAATATCCATGTCCCCACATATATTTGGTTTCATGCCCCTGCTTGAGCCAATTACTTAAGTCACAGTGATAGAACATACGAATTGCCCTATCTTACTGCTTTACAGGTCCCACCTCAGAGCTAATGTAAAAGCCAAATTCATCCTATAAGCCCCACCTGCCCGAAAATCAGGTAGCTTCCTGGAATGCTGGGAGTTGTGATTCTTGGAAAATAACAAAGCCACATGGGAAATACCTGTGATTTTGGCTGAAAGGTTTTATCCTGGAAAAGCCCATATGACATGTGTCTTCTCACCACTCACTGGGAACCAGGGGTGGACTTGAACAGAGCCCAGTTTTCTGGTCAGTTCTTAAAGCTTGCTTCAACTTTGGCTCAGAATTGTGGAGCTGGTTTTTCTCTTGTGAATCTTAGGATTAATGTTAGAGTTTTCAAATCACATAGTCTTTCAAATGGAAATCAAGAATCTCTGGGATGGGAGAAATCACAGTGGCCAACAGAAAATCAGTCATGTTGTGGAGCTGGGAAGCACTGGGTTCAGGATGGAAGCTGAGAAACTCACTTGAGAGACAGAAGTTAAAAATAAAGCTTTATTTTCTGAGTGCTCAGGGAGGCGGCCAGTTCAGGATCTGAACCTTGGCCCGGGACAGGGGTGGTGGGGAACCTGCAGTGTTATCCAATTGTATTTTGACATTATGACCAAGCATATCAGAGGTAGTGTGGGGTCTCTAGCCAAGCCAGGACACATTTCCTGTTCTGAGGTAGCACCTGCCACCACCTGTCCCAGTCCCACAACAAACCTCCTCCCCTCCGCTCTCCTCTCTTCTCCTCTCCTCTTCCCCTTCTATCTTTTTGTTTTCTTTCTCTTCTTCTTCTTCCTCCACTTTCTCCTCCTCCTCCTCCTCCTCCTCCTCCTCCTCCTCCTCCTCCTTCTCCTCCTCCTTCTCCTCCTCTTCCTCCTCTTCTTCTTTCAAGTGGAAGCACAGGACAGTTTTAACCTAAGGCAGGTGAACTGTAGACACCAGCAGCTTCCTAGAGGAGGATGGAAGAGAGAAAGGAGACAACAATGACATTTAAGTTGGCATGGAGGTCAGCCACAGGATGGATAAGGAGGCTCCTGGTGGGGAAGGAGGCTTTAAGGAGAGAGTAAGGGTGCCCACGATGTTGGCGGAAAGCCCAAGGTGTTACAGAAAACATGATTGGAAGGGAAATAGAAGAAAAAATAATTGAGAGATTATTCAGAAAAACAGACAGATTCATGGCCCTCACCTGGTGATAGCCTATAGTTTTTAATTTTCATACTGTCTCATGTAATCTAGGCTGTCTATGAACTCGCTATGTAGCTGAGGCTGCCCTTGAACTTCTGAAATTGCTGTTTCTATCTCCCAGGTTCAAGGATTGCAGGATTACGCTACCACACTCAATTTATGCTCTCTTCAGAAAAAAAACAAAAAAAAACCAAAAAAAAAAAACCAAACCAATCAAAATACAATTCTCACTTCAAAAGGGATAAGAGACAGTTTATTTTGAAGCCGAACAGGAGTTATCATGACCTGGGAACACAGATTCAGGTTATTCTAAAGTCTGTGTTCCAACATGGAAATACTTCTATGAAGTTATTATAGAAACAAAAAAAACCAAACAAACAGAAATCAATATACTTTAAAGCTTTTTATTGGTGAAAACATTAAGTAGGTGGGTTAAAGAATGGCAGGAAACCTGCTATTGGCCTCAGGTGCTGTCTGATGACATTCTTAGCTTTTTGATTGGTGGAAACAAGCATTTTGTTAAGTTACTTGATTCTAAAACATTTTATCTGTTAGTCACAGGGTGTTAGGTCAGAAATAGAGGTGGGGAATGAGTGGCTATTTGGGGAACTAAGGATAGACCAGGGTAAAATAAAATTATTATTATTATTTTTCAAGACAAGGTTTCTCTGTGTAGCACTGGCTGTCCTGGAACTCACTCTGTAGACCACTGTGGGGCTGTAGTGCCCATGCGTATGTGTGGGTTTGTTGGGCTGAGTTGTGGCTCCCACATGTCTGTCATAGCTCAGGGAGGCAGAAGTGTGTGAATTTGACTGAGTTTCCTGTACATGGCACTGGACGGGATGCTGAGCTGTGAGAAGCTGCAGGGCTTCGCCCAGGCATGCAGCCTGAAGTTCCATGGAGGCAGAGCTGTTGAGTGGGGGTCTCCAGGCCAAAGAGGCTAGATGGGGAGACCAGTGGTCTCAGCCCTTGGGCACCCAGACGCTGCTGGGGACCACAAAAGGACTGAGACGGAGTGGACATGTGGGCTGGACCGCCCTATAGTTGAAAGGGGCGAGGGAGAGAAGCTCCGGCAGCACTCTGTGGGGTGAGAGACTGTTACAGCACTTGCTTAGCTGGGTCATCACTGGCTCAGCTAGCTTATTTGAGTTGGCAGCCTCTGTGGTGGGAACATTAGGGAAGTCTTCTAGCGGGAGATTAAGCAGTGGTTCAGTAGTCAAAGGCCCCTCCATGCATGGTTCCCCACTGCGGGCCCCAAAGACACGAGACAGTCCATGGTTTTAAAAGGTTTATTGTCACGGCGGAAAGTAGACGTGGCTGTACTTCTCCCCTCCCCCACTGCCTCCGGTCCTCAGGGTGGGCCTGAGTTAAATAGGGAAGGAGGAGTGTCTGGGAAGGAAAGCTTAATTGGCTATGCCCTCTGGCCTTTGGGTATCTCATTAATATGGAGACCTCTTGAGGCTCTGAGGCCTGTAGTCACACCCTCTAACTGTGCTGGGTGACACAAACTTCTCTTTGGAAGGGGCCAAAGGGGCATTGTCCTACATGACTGAAAGGCGCGGATCAATGGAGGTCTTTGGCTTCATGTCAGGAGCCTGGAGTCTGGGAGCAAGGCCGAACACCTACCGTCTCAATAGGGTCCAGGATTTGAGGCCTGTGCTTGTCCAGGAACCAAGCTATCCTTTCACGGTTCCATAGACCAGGCTGGCCTCGAACTCAGAAATCCACCTGCCTCTGCCTCCCAAGTGCTGGGATTAAAGGCGTGCGCCACCACCGCCCGGCAACCAGGGCAAATTATAATAGGGCTCTGGAGCTGCAATTTTTGAATCTTTCTATAATCATTGAAATTCTAGTCAGTCTTTCTGGGGACCTTCCCTTTCTCTCTCTTCCTCTTCTGCTCCTCTCTTTTCAACAAAGTCTTGCTGTGTGAATGAAAGTGAGGACATGACTGCTCCTAGGTGTGGCTGAAGAGCAGGCTTTTACCATAGATATGAGGGAGAGCATAGCCAGAACCATCTGGAAGAGTCCAGGCTGAGCATGGCCAGCAAACTAGACCAGGTTACTAGAGGAGTTGCAGGAGAGACAGCAAGAAAGAACGAGAAGAAAGAAGGTGCAAAGAAAGCACATCAGAACCAAGAGAGCATGTAGCCGAAATGGCAGATTGAAGTAGGAATCAGAAGCTGGGGAAGAGAAGTGTGATCCAGCCTCTGGACTAGAAGATTCAGGTAGGAGGCGGGGTGAGGAGTGCTGAGAGGGGCTGTTACAGGACCCTGCATCACACTGTGAACCCTGAGATTGTGATATTTACTGAGAAATCCTAGTTCTAGTTGTTGTGTGGCTGAGCCCTCAGCACACATCTTTGATCCCAAACAATGAAGGTAAAGTTAGTTTGTAGCAGGAAGAAGCCATGTTTGAAAATGATGTTAAACTGAGTGTCAGACAAAGTGATGAATCAGAGAAAATTTGACAGAATAGGATTGCCCAACTTTCATAAGAGAGAAAAGGGAAGCTACATGCAGAGAGAGGAAGAAGGCAGTTCTACTGGGACCTTATATAGACAGGTTACAGAGGACAAGCTAGACACAGGTGAAGGCAGACAAGCCAGAGAATGAGAAGGAGCCAGAAGATTAGAACGGATTGCTAAAGTTAGTATGAGGCCAAGAAGAGCAATCCCGGAGAGGCGGGGGGTGGGGGGGAAGGAAGGGAGAGAGAGACAGAGATAGAGAGATGGAGACAGAGACAGAGAGTAGAGAGGCTATATTGAATCAGTCAGGTTGGGAGGAGTTTTGAGCCAGACCAGCTGAGTTGACTGCCAGTCAGAGGTCAGAAGAAAACTAGTAAAGGGTGAACCTATTCAGCAGTAAGTCTCAGAGGCTGAAAACATTTTAGGCCTAGATTAGATTGTATGGAGGCTATAGGCTTCCAGGACTAGGCCTAGGACGGCAGACTAAGGCAGTAAATCTCAGAGACAATGACTACTACAAAAATACTTTTACAAGGAGCCACAGGTGCTGAGTGAGACTGGTCTTGGTTTCTGCAGGACCCAATACCATGTAGCTCAGGCTGATTGGGCTGAGATTATGGGTATGCTTTACCAGCCTCAGTCTTCATTGACTTCCCATTACTGAAGCCACAACAGTTTTTCTGGAGGAACTTCCACACCTGCAGCTTCCCCCACCTCCAAGGCCCATGCAGCTGGCTTTCAGAGCCTTGGATTGAATAAAACTGTGATGCTGTGATACAGGCTCGGGCTAGTGGTGTCTAAGGCTTCCTCTCACTTTGGTGAGCTGTTTCTTTCAGGTGTCTAGAGTAACAAAAGGAAGGATGTGGCTGGAGCTAGTTGAGTTCCAGGAACTGTTTTCCTCTTCTTTTTTCAGCAATATACTCAATTTTATCTAGACCCATGGCTACTTAGAATGAAGATTGAATTTTCCAGCCTCCCTGACAGCTATATATGGTCATGTGACTAAATTCTGGCCAATGAGATAAGATGGGGAGAGGATAAAGCTGATCCACCCCTGGTTTGAGGGAAAATGGACCCTATGGGCTCATAGCGAGTGGCACTATCTGAAAGGATTACGTGTGGCCTTGTGGAGGAAGTGCGTCACTGAGGGTGGGCTTTAGGATTTCAAATGCTCGAGCTAGGCCCAGTAGCTTACTCTCTCTTCCTGCTGAACTCTGAGTTCCTTCTCCAGCACCATACTTGCCTGCATGCTGCCGTGTTTCCTACCATGATGACAGTGAACTAAACCTCTGAACTTGTAAGCCAGCCCCAATGAAATATTTTCCTTTATAAGAGTTGCCATGGTCATGGTGTCTCTTTTTTTAAAAATTTTTTTTTTCTAATATTTATGTATTTATTTTATGTATATGAGTACACCATTGCTCTCTTCAGACACACCAGGAGAGGGCATCAGATCCCATTAGAGATGGTTGTGAGCCACCATGTGGTTGCTGGGAATTGAACTCAGGACCTCTGGAAGAGCAGTCAGTGCTCTTAACTGCTGAGCCATCTCTCCAGCCCTCATGGTGTCTCTTTACAGCAATAGAAACCCCAACTAAACCACTCTCAGCTAGTGAATGTTGTCCTATGTTTGTTTGATCCACGCTATATCTCAGGTAGTGTGTTAAGCGTTTCCTACACACCATTTAAGTTGACTCTTGCAAAAGCTTTTGATATAAAAGCAATAAAACTTTGTGTAGTACATAAGTCTATACTCTCAGCTCTAGGGAGGCTGAGGAAAGAGGATCAGAAGTTCAAAGTCATCCTTGGCTACCTTTTAAGTTTGAAGCCAATTTGGGCTACATGAGACCTTGACTCAAAAAAAAAAAAAAGTCAAACCAAAACCAAAAATCCAACCTACTACCTCCTGAAGCAGAGTCTAATAAAGTAAGTTAAAAAATGATGATTAAATGTATTTGTGCTAAAATATTTGTAAAAACTATAATACAAGGGTTATATCTACCTCAGGGCATCAAGTTAGTTTTATCATATCTGTGCCTGAGAGTGACCTGGAGTTACATAGAACAGCTGAAATAGCCAAGCCTTGAGCAACACGTCTTTGATCCCAATACTCAGGAAGGAGGCAGAGGCAGGTGGATTTTTGTGAGTTTGAGGTTGGCCTGGTCTGTGCAGTAAGTCCCAAGATAGCCAGCGTTACACAGTGAGGTCCCATCTCAACAAACAAACAAATGGCTGAAATATTTTGCTGATGGGCTATGTATTCTTTCTCTTATTTTCTTTATTGATGTTATAATACTATACTGATAGTCAACAAATCAAGAGGAAAAATAGAATAACGAAGCTCCTTAGATCTGGTTTGACCTTGTAGGGATGGAAGGGTCAGGTTCTGCAGACCACACCTCTTCCATTCTTCTCAAGCTACTTGTTTGATGGGATTGATACAGTTGTCCCTTGATGTGTGCATCCACTCCTGTTCTCATCATAAAGCAAATGAACACACAGAAAGTTTGTAATCCTCTGCCAGGGAACTTCTTTCCAGTTAATGGAGTCCTAAGTTTCTCCCTCATCTTTCAAGTCAGAGCTGGGGTGCTTCTGCTTTCCAGGCTGAGAGGCAGCAGGAAGTGTTTTAGAAATGACAAAATGGTTGTTCCCTCCCCAGACTAACCTCTAGCCGTGTGTGTTTGTATTATGATTTTAGGAATGCCCGAGGTTCTGTTGAGTTCTACAGCAGGACTGTTTCTCGGCCTTCCCTGACATTTGCCTCCCTGATTAGAAAATTGAGGAAGCAAGTGGAGCAGTCCAGAACAAACAATGGGCAACTTTCATGTATCCCACTGTGGCAAGTTGGTGTGGAAAAGCTGATACAATATTGCATGTTTTCTTTCTTTTTTCTTTCTTTCTTTTTTTTTCTTTTTTTGTTTTTTGAGACAGGGTTTCTCTTTATAGCCTGGGCTGTCCTGGAACTCACTCTGTAGACCAGGCTGGTCTTGAACTCAGAAATCCGCCTGCCTCTGCCTCCCAAGTGCTGGGATTAAAGGCATGCGCCACCACCGCCCGGCTTCTTTCTTTTTTCTTTATAACTCATTTTTATTAGTTAAATAATCTGTGATCACTGTTGAAAATTATAAAGTAAACTTAAGACAAATCATCCACCAGTCCTCTGCATAGAGAGAATGCCAGTCTTTTCAGTACCTTCTCAACCTCTGTACATAACTGTGTACCACTTCTTTCTTCTTCTTTTTGAGATTATAATGACATCATTTCTCCCTTCCCTATCCTCCAAACTCTCCCATATAACTTTCCTATCTCTTTGTCAATTTCATGGCCCTTTTTCCATTAATTGTTGTTACATGTATATGCATATATACACATATATTCTTAAATATAACCTGTTCAGTCTGTATGATGTTGCTTGTGTGTATGTTTTCAGAACTGAGCATTTGGTATTGGATAACTAGCTGGTGTGTTCTTACCTGGGAAAGACTATTTCTCTGACTTTTAGCATTCCTTAGTTGCCTGTAGATCTTTGTGTAGTGTTGCGGCTTCACGAGCTTTCCACCATCCACTTCTGTATATCTGCTCTTGTCCTTGTTCAGCCCATGAGTCAGTAGTCATTTGGTGAGACTTTATGGGTGCAGCGTCTGACTTTCATTAGAGATATAATCTCACAGCAAACTCCCTGATCCTCTAGCTCTTACACTCTTTCTGTCTCCTCCTTGTCAATGAGATGTGTGGGAGTTGTTTGGTAGATGTAGCTGTTGGGACTGGGATCCATAACTCTGCATTTTAATTGGCTGTGGTTTTCTATAATGGTCTCCATATGTTGCAAAGACAAATTTCCTTGATGAGGGGTGAAGACTACACTTGCCTGCGAATGTAAGGATAAATGTTTAGACTGTAGTTAGGGATTATGTTGGTTTAGTAAAGTGGTGGGTGTAGGTTCTCCAAGGCCCGTGACTTCACTAGCACTGAGTAGTTGTCTAGGTCTCCAGTACCAGGCATGGCCCCCGTTTGACTGAGAGGGTCTTAAGTCTAGCTGGAGAGTGGTTGGCTAACTCCAAGGTATGTATGCCGTTACTATACTGCACCTTAGTGTTATCTTGCCATGCTGGTCATTGCTGTAGTTCACAGGCATCATAGCTGGGTAGGACTACTGGCTGCCACCCTCCTTTGGAAGCTTGAGTGGTGCCTTCAAGTACCATGAAAGCTATTCCTCAGGGAAGGGGTGTTCAGATCAGTTCAGCTCAGAGACCTCAGCCATGTTTCTAAAACACAGGGTAGCTTCAGCAATAGGGGTTTATCTTCTACCTCTGGAGGGGCAACAAAGTGCAATAGCAATAGGCTGTATATTTTGTGACCCTTGGACAGCCCTGAGTAAGAACTCAGAAGAAAGCTTCTCACTTCTGGCATTGGAATTTTTGTTATGTAGTCTTTGGCTCTTGAGGGGAACACTGTCTTCCCAATTGGGAAAAGCTTATTATATATCTATATCTGTATCTGTATCTATTATATATCTATTATATATCTCTATCTATCTATCTATCTATCTATCTATCTATCTATCTATCTATACATATAAGTTAGTAGTATGAATCATACTATTGTTCTTTTTATGTTTATGACATTTTCATAATTAATACTTTTCAGATTCCTTATTGTTATTTTATTCTCTTACCTCTTCCTTTTGTATTTACCTTCATCTTCCCTCCCTAAAGAGCCTCCATCCCCCGTTTTCCTGATTAGATCCTTTGTACCTTGCTATTCTCTGCCTTATGTTGCCTCCTGCCTCCTTATGTCCTGTTCCTGAAATGGCCCCTGTTTGTTTTCTTATAGTTATTCTGGGATACGTATGTGTATCTGAGGATTTGAAGCTAAAAGCCTCTGTTGAGAGAGAGAGCGTGTGACATTTATCTCTCTGGGTCTGGGCCATCTCATTCAACAGGATCTTTTCTAGTGCCATCCATGTATCTTCAATGTTCATGGTATCATTTTCTTTATAGCTGAATAGTTTTCCATAGTGTATAATGAATGAAAAAAGAAATAAAAAGGAAAGGAAAGAACATGACTGCCCCTAGGTATGTGGAAGAGAAAGTTTATTGTAGATCTGGAGAGCATAGCCAGAGGCAGGGACATCTGGGAGAGTCCAGAGTGAACAGGACCCTGAATCCTATGGGGAGAGGGAGAAAGGAAGGGAGAAAGGGAAACTGAGTACAGCAGCAAAGAGGCCAAAGGTACAAAAGGAGCAAAAGAGGGATGGGTAACCAAAATGTATGAATTATGTAGAGAAGAGACTCTGGGGAAGGAGCAGCCCAGACCCTGGGCTAGAAAGTTCAAGGTGAAGGGCAGGGTATGCCAGCCATACCCTGTAACAGGTAGGGACTGAGGGATGCCTGGTGAATCTGTCAACCTGGTCTGCTTCGATGTTAAAAAGGCACCTCAGATGTTTATCCTGGCTTTGGCACTTAACATATATGTACTCCATTTTAATGATTTTTTTTTCATTGCTTAAAGGACATTTAAGTTGTTTCTGTTTCCTAGCTACTGTGAATAGAGCAACAATGAACACGGCTGAGCAAGTATCTGTGTGTTTTTTATATAGATGTGTCCTTCCTTAGTTTGGGGAAGGGCTTTTTTTTTTTTTTAATTTTTGATTTTGTCTGGTCCATACAAGTGACTTGGGACTCTTCTCCCTCATAGAAGCCTGTAGGTAGAAGGCCTGGTGTTTATTGTGTCCCACATTTCCTGTGTGTTCCTTTCCTGTGTTTAGTTTTTTTTCACATCTTGCTTATTTGCCCTAGGTCCTGTGCTACAGCGTTGAGTCCTGATGTTCTGTCTTCTGCTTGGCTCATTTGACCTGGAAGGCTGCCCTTTGGGTTTTCCAGTTGGGCCACTGGATTTTTCAACTCCATCTTCATTTCAACTCGAGTTTCTCTTCAGTGCTTCTACTTCCTTATTGAATTCCACTCTCAAGTCCTGGGCTGTGTGATTTCTGTCATCCTTCTGACTGTACTATTCTGGGTACCACTTGGGTTCATTTTCCTTAAGTTCTTTCCTCTTATGTTCATTGTGCTGTTTCTTTGTGTCTTCTTTAAACTCCTTGAATTCTTTGATGAAGTCTATGCTTGTTCTTTTAAATTCTATGTTCTGGGGTTCATCTAGGAAACCCAATGTCAAAACATTTCTACAGATCTGGTTGGCTTTGGAGAGAAGATACTGGCTTGATCTTTCATATTGTTGATAGTTTTTGCAATGAGATCTGGGCATGCAGGCTTCTTTTTTAAATTCTGAGTCTGGTATGGACAGACCAGGTTGAAGCAGAGGAGAAGATGTATAGGTGGGTTGGGCTTAGAGGTTGGAAATAGCTTGGGTGGAATGAAGTCAGCTGGACAGAGGGGACTGAGTTGGTGTACAGGAAATACACTGTGGTCCAAGCCTGGAAGGTAGGGATGTATTTGGCTGAGTGGGACAGTTGGATGTAGTGTAATTGGGGCACTGAGTAGTGGCAGGTCCTGGAAGGATCCTTAGATTGGTTGTGGTGAAGGCATGGGTGGCCAGACTAGTTTGGTGCACTGGATGATGTAGTGGTCCAGATCTGGGGAGTAGGCATGGATGGGAGGCCAGGGAGACTCAGGCTAGACCCTGAAGGAGGAACAGTCAGGGAAGGCATGGTTTTGGAGGACAGTTGGATTCATCACAGACAGGACCTATGGTACTTGTTTTTTTTTTTTTTTTTTTTTTTTTTGTGGAAATACTGTCATAATACTATTGCACAGTCAATAGCACCATGAGACAAGTATCATTACTGTGGTTTCTTAGAACTGGTCTAACCTCCCAGGGGTCATACAGGATCAGAATATTGTCATAAATTTTTTTTTAATTGATCATGGCTAGACCCAAGACACAGTGAAATAACTATAGTTAACATGGACTGAGCACCCAGCACACTCTCTAACATGTTATATTCCTGAATTATCACAACCACAGTACATTAGTAGGAGAAGTTTCCAGTTTCTGACATAAGAACCAGGAGGTCTAGAGAGTAACTTTATTAAGGCCTATACCTATAGGCCTGAAGATACATGTCTCAGTAGTTAAGAGCACTGGGTACTCTTCCAGAGGAGTGGGGTTCAGTTCCCAGCAATCATATCATGGCTCTTTCTGAGGATCCAACATATACTTCTGTCTTCCTCCAGCACCAGGCCTAGATGAGGTATATAGCCATATATGCTGGCAAAACACCCACACACATAAAAAAAAAAACAATTAAAAAAATCACGTACTTAATGAACTAGGGGTTAACATCTCTTCCCCAGTTTGGCTCATACTAATATTCTATGTTATTTACTGCTCTACTACTGTGACCAAAATATCTGACTTGTGGCTTCAGGTACCAAAATATCTGACTTCTGGCTCCTGGTTTCAGAGCATCACAGTGTATTATTGCAGGGCAGGCAAGGTAAGGAATAGCAGAGAGTGAAGCAGAGGCTGCTCGAATCACAGAGGAAGAGGAAGCGGAGCCCAACCTATCCTCAAACTCTTGATTTCCTGCCTCAGCCTTTCAAGTATTGGGATTCTAGGTGTATAGCTTTATGTGTGTCATCCTTCATGATTTACACGATAAAGACCATGAGGAACTTTGGCTGTTTGTATAAATAACAAACCACTGGCACATAAGAATGATCCAGGGGCTCTTTACTGGTCAAATAATTCAGGCCCTCAATGACATGTGGCCTTGTTTTATGTGCTGATCCACAGAAAGTGATTGAGAAGATAGGTCAGATTGGTAGTGATGGGCGATGAAACAAGGCCACATGAGCAGGGGGATGAACTATTTGACCAGTAAAGATGTACATATGAACACACAAATACATCTATGAACACACACATACACACATACACATGAACTGCCAGTACTTGAGAGGCAGAAGTATGTAGCTCTCTGGGAGTTTGAGGCCAGCCTGGTTTTAGATAATGAGTTTCCGGACAGCTGGGGCTACATAGTGAGACTCTGTCTCAAATCAACAATGGCAACAATAACACCAAAACAACTATGATAACAACTACAACAACTACAACCACCACCGCAACAACTACTGTTACTACAACTACGACTACAACTACCTTTAAGCTACCTTTACTACTACAACAACAACAACTACTACAATGACTACAACAACAGCAACAACTACAACAACAACTATAACATCATCATCATCAACAACAACAACAACAACAATGACTACTACTACTATAAAAGACGGAAAAGGACTGAGCTCCTCTACTGGGGAGGAAAGAATTGGGCGAAGAAACCAAGAAGGAGGAACCAAGGTAGCAGAGACAGGGCTGTAGGGTTTCCGATGCCAACTAAACAAATTAGTTACAAGAAGTAATGAGGAAGTGTCAAAAGGGCTGAATCACTAAAGATAAGGACGAGAAGCTGAAGGCTGCAGTAAGCCAAGTTGGCTTGGTGACCTCTGAAACTGTTTTGGTAGGAAAGGGGCTAGGATGGAGCTATGTGCTTGGGGGGAGTTTTAGGGAGAAAAACACACAGTGGGTATAGACAACTGCTCTGGAGAAGTTTTGCAAAATGGAAGTGAAACCAGAGCAGTGGTTGATGAGGGAAGTAGGGTTAGAGATGGACTTTTTACTTCTCTTTGGGAGAAATGTGTTATTTTTGATGGTAGTGTAAGGTCCCCTTCTCTTTTTCTTCATAAAATTTTAATACATTTATTTATATCTTATTTGTCCCTCTGTGTGTATATGTGTGTATATGTGTGTGTGTATACCTGTGTGCACATGTGTGTATATGTGTGCACACATGTGTGTACATGTGTGTATATGTGTGTGCATATGTGTATTGCGTGTATGTGTATGTATGTGTGTGTATGTACGTGTGTGTGCCCACTTGTGTTGGGATATGTGTGTGTAATTTATATATATATATATATGGAGGTAGAAGGACAACTCTGGGAGTCAGCTATCTCTATCAGCCATGGGGATTTCAGGCTTTTACCCACTAAGCCATCTTACTGGTTTTCTCTCATTTTTTTTCAACAGGGTCTCTTGTATCCCAGGCTGGCCTTTACATCAATGATGTAGTCAAGGATGATCCTTGAACTCCTGATTCTTCTGCCTTCATCTCCAGATTACTGGGATTATTGGTGTGTGTGCTACAATACTTTTTTCATTCTTTTAGATTTACTATTATTTTGTTTTATTATTATTTTTTATTATTATTGTTATTATTTTAGGTTTTTGAGACAGGTCTCCCTACATAGCCCTGGCTGTCCTAGAACTTACTCTGTAGACCAGGCTGGCCTCAAACTCACAGAGATCCACCTGCCTCTGCCTCCTCAGTGATGGGATTAAAGACGTGTGCCACCATGCCCAATCTATTTTCTTATTTTAAGTTGTGTTATGTGTGTGTCTTCGTGCATGCGAGTGCACATACCTGTGGAAGTCAGACTAAGCTGGGGGCCTCTGCAATATCACTCCATGCTCTCAACCTCAGAGCCATGTCTTCAGCTGTTTTTCTCTCCTTTCTTTCTTTTTTTAAAATTTCCTTCCTTCCTCCCTTTCTTTCTTCCTTCCTTCCTTCCTTTCTTTCTTTCTTTCTTTCTTTCTTTCTTTCTTTCTTTCTTTCTT
>NW_021604637.1:2870574-2879759 GCF_004785775.1 Grammomys surdaster | reverse complement strand
CTTTCTTTCTTTCTTTCTTTCTTTCTTTCTTTCTTTCTTTCTTTCTTTCTTTCTTTCTTTCTTTCTTTCTTTCTTTGCAGCAGAAGAGCTCCCCTGGTTCACTGTTTTCCAGTCTGCTCTGGTGTGTTTCTAATGGAATGAAATGAAGAAATAAAAAGGAAAGCACATGACTGCTCCTGGGTTTGGTGGAGGAGGAGGCAGTTTGTTGTATACATAAAAGAGAGCATAGCTGAGGCAGGGACATCTGGGAGAGTCCAGAGTGGATGTGACTAGACTGAGCTGGACCATGTGTGTGTGGGGAGAGATTGGAGAGAAGAGAACCAGGTAAAGCAGCCAAGAGTGCAAGGATACAAAAGGGGTGGGTAACCAAAATGGCTGGATCATATAGGGAAGAGCCTCAGGGCAGGACCATGGGCATCAACATGGCCCTGGAGTTTCATCATAGCTTGGGCAACAGTATGGACCATTGATACCAGCATGGCCTCCAGGGGAAGTACAGATCAAACTGCACAGATGAGAAGTCCAATCCAGGAAATGAATCATTCTTCATCTTAGACATCTGTTGCTGTGCAGAGCCAGAGCGATCATGTGACAGGGCAATGTTAGGGAGGCAGTCTGTGCAAGCTCCAGGCTGCTGCATGCCACCCTGCTGACCCTACTGGGCAACAACATGTCCCTCCATTGACCACAGCCTTCTCTCAAACCTGTCACATCTGTGGCCTCTCTAATTCCGCCTCCCTCCACCTCACATGCCCTGTTCCTCCATCTTTCTCACCTCTCCATCACATCCATTCATCATAGTGACGCTGGAAGCTGCAGTGTGTCACACAGTATATTTTTTTTCCAAATAGCTTTGTATGCAAATACAAAGTGAGTTGTTGGTCTGGTTCCAGCTTTCTGGTTTCTGACACACCATCAATACTGGGCCATCATTGAGACTCCCCTCAGGTATCCTGCTGTTGACTGCTATAGTCTGACCCCCTCCTCCCACTCCTGGAATAGCTGTAGCCATTTTGCTTCATGCCTGCCAGCTATTTCATAGTGTAGCTGTGACAGGCCTGCCAGTCACTGACACAGAGAAGTGACTTGGCTCAAGGACACGCTGACCACATTCCCTGTTCTGTTCTGTGTGTTCTCAATGTTCTGTATGAGGTTTGCTAATCTTAAGAAATTCCACAAAGCTTTACGTAGAACCCATCAAACCAAAGGTCAATATGAACTGTTATGTCTAAAATATCTTGAGTCAGAGCTGACCACCAGGCAGCCCTTCCTGCAGCTACATATGAGCTCACTATGGTTTTTGTGGCTGACACTGAAGAATGCTACTAATAAGCCAAAACATTCTGATTATAATACATATGCTCCATTATCGCAATGTTTTGAAACCAGCTTAAAGGTTAGCTGATAATACTTTGACTAGTAAAGCCAACTGTTTCCCTCCTTGCCCTTTAAACCTGGTTTTTAGGTTTTGAACCTGTTTTTTTTTTTTTCTTTATAAAAAGTCTACCCTGAAAGCAGACTAGTACTGCAATTAGGTACCTGAGTCTTTTTTGTGTGGTCCTGGATGTCTGGTATTAAGGTGTGCATTCAATAAACTAGTCTTGCTTAACTGAGATCAGTGTTTCTTTGACTTGAGTGGCGATTCCTGAACTCCACCATTGCCCAGAGTCATGGTGATCCTTGCTCTGGTTCTGTAGGACCAGGTTTGTCACATGATCCAGCAGCTCATAGATGGAGTTAGTTTTGGGGTGGACCAACTCAAAGCACTGGATCTGGGCCTGAATTGATCAGCCCTGGCTTCAGCAGGCTGATGGGACCTGCCTCATAAAACTGTTTTTGTTGCTACTGTTATGGATCGTAATATAAGTATCTATGTTCTCTGATGGTCTTAGGGGACCTCTGTGAGAGTCATTTGATCCCTAACAGGGGTTATGACCCACAGGTTGAGGATGGCTACTCTAGCTCCTCAGGGATCCTTCTCCCATCAGTGATGGCCAGTTGTTGGCCTCAGAGTTGTACAAGTCTTACGCAGGTGGCCACTGCTGTTGGCATGGAAGCGACAGCTGGGTCCCACGCAGAAGAGAACGTAAAGCATATTTTAACTCTGCTGTGAAGATTGGCTTGGGTTTGTCTTGCATGGTTTCTGCTGTTGTTTCATTCCCTTGGGATGGGCATATTTTCCTTTTTATTTGTATGCTTTGTGCTTTTTGCTGTTAAAACTGATCATTGGCATCTGATGATAAAATAATTGTGGAAATCAGGTTCTTCAGCTTCTCTGGCTTTGCTGGTGTTTTTGGCTTTGTTTAATGTTGTTTCTTGAAAAATATTAAGAAATTTATTGATTTTATTTTATGACTAGGATACAGAGGTCAGAAGAGGGCATGGGTCTTCTGGAATTGGGGTTTCAGATAGTTGTGAGCCATCATGTGGGTGCTGGGAACTGAGCCTGGGTCCTCTGCAAGAGCAGTAAGTGTTCCTAACCACTGAGCCATCACTCCAGTCCCTAATGCAGTTTTTTTTTGAATGTCATAGTCCTTAAATGTTTGATTACAGAAAGGAAAAAAGAGGCCAGCTTGATGGCTCAGCGAGGGAAGGCTCTTGTCTGGCAATACTTCTAGCAGACGCCCATCCATGTCCCTGCAGCATGTGACATTCTCATGCAAGGTGGCCTTGCAAGAGAACCATTAGCCACTTACCTGAGGACACTCTGCAACTACTGGAGCCTGCTTTACTTGGCTGAAGGGCAGGATAGGCCTGAGTGGAGGATTTCCCACAGATAATTCTTCAATCAATAGCTAATGTGAGTTAAGAATAAGTGTCTAGATTCCTTTACTCTTTACCAGGCAACCAAGATCCCCCAGAGTGTCCTAGTGTACCAAATTCCAGCTTCCTGCAGGACTAACTGAGGGGTTTTTTTTCTTACTCATGTCCCCAATTTCCAGATCACCTTCCAAACATGGTACTTGTTAGATTCCCAGCCATGGGAAAGAAAAGAAGAAAGGGGAAGTTGGGCCAGCAACCTATCCATGGTTGTTAGGTTTGGGGAAATGGTAGCTGTGTTTTTTCTTTGTTGTTGTTTGTTTGTTTGTTTGTTTTAATGTGTATGGGTGTTAATGCCTGGTGCTCCCAGAAGTCAGAATCGGTGTTTGAATCCTCTGGAACTGGGATTACAGATGATTGTGAATGCTGGCAATTGAACCCAGGTCCTCTGCAAGAGCAAGAAATGTTCTTAACTGCTGAGCTATCTCCCCAGCCTCTGTGATGGTGGGTTTTAAACATCAACTTGCCACAAGCTAGAGTCCCCTGCTCAGAAAGCCTCAGCTGAGGGAGTGTTTTATCAGGTTGGCCCATGGGTAAGTGTGTGGTGAGTATCTCAATTGCTAACTGATGTGGAACCAGCCCTTTGTGAGCAGCACCAATTTTTTTCCCCAGCAGGGTGCTGAACTGTCTAAGTGTGAAGAATCCAGCAAGCAGGTAGCCTGGCACCTTCGTCTCTCTGCTCTTGATTGGAGGTGATGTGACAGCTGCTGGAGTTCCTGCCTTGGCTTCCCTGAAATGATGGACAGCCACCTGGAATTTAGAGTCACTTTTGGTCACGGTGTTTTGTCATAGCCACAGAAACACCACTAGAACAGTGACCATTGAGGAAAACCCTGGATTGAAGAGCTGTTCTGAGACTTGACCTAGATCTTTGCAGTCAGCAGGCCCTTAGCCTCTGCTTACACAAGAAGAGGCTTTGATGCTGTGTTAGAATAGCCCCTTGTGGTGGTCAGAATGTAAAGGATTTTATCAAAATAAAACCATTTTATCTATTAAAATACTATCTGATATGGCTTAGATATGTAATGGTCCATCCCTTCCCTCAGCCACCAGTTCATGTGTTGAATGGTTGGTTCCTACTTTGTGGCCTATTTTGGGAGGGTCTGGAAACTAGGAAATGGGCCTGTTTGGCACTCCTTCATGTTAGACAGGACTATCTAGAGGAACAGAACTAATAGAATGTGTGTGTGTGTGTGTGTGTGTGTGTGTGTGTGTGTGAGCTAAAAGGGGATTCACTAGGATGGCTTTCATTATAGGGCTTGGGTAGTCCAACAACGTCTGTGAGGTCAGGAACCTGGTAGCTTCTCAGTCCATGAGCCTGGATGACTCAGCAGTTCCAATCTGAAGTTGAAGACCTGGAAGGCTGATGGAGAATTTATGGTCCTCAGTCCATGTTGGAGGATCAAAGAAGCTGGAGTCTGATGCCAGTGAAGCACAGCAGCAGCAGCAGATACAGGCACATCCACTGGTACAATGTGAAGGCAGGTGGGCAAGCAACGCTGTCTCCCCTCCAGCCCTTTATGTCTGGGACACCCATTGGAAGGGCTGCCCACCCTGAGGGAGCAGTCTTTTCTGGAAATTCCCTCAGAGATCCACCTAGAGTCATGTCTCTTAGTTGACTGCCTCAAGTTGGACAGTCAGGGTTCACTATTATGCTGGGGTGGGTCTTTGAAGCTTGTATTTGGTCTCTAGTCCCTTCCTCACTGCTATTTGTTGTGAAGTGAATACTGTTCTCTAACACACACTCCAGCTGCCATGATGTTTAACCTTACAGGATCCAGAAACATTGAGCCAAGTAACAGTGAACTTTGGAACCTCTGAAACATTGAATAAACAAATATTTCCTCTCCAGGCTGTTTCTGATGGTGTTTGTACATGAGGAAGGACTGCAGAGTCTGACAGAGACACGCCTTCACATTCTCTAGGTAGCCTCTCACTTGGGTCCTGGGCTTGTTCCTCTTCCTCAGCCCTTAGCTCATAATAGAGCTACTTTTCCCAGTTTAAGTCAGCTACAGTTTATTTTTCTGATTATAAAGTCTCTCTCTCTCTCTCTCTCTCTCTCTCTCTCTCTCTCTCTCTCTGTCTGTTTGTCTGTCTAAAAACTATAAGTGCGTAAGTGCAAGCCAGGCTTGATGACCATAGCTATAATCCTAGCACTTGGAAGGGTGAAGCAGGAGGATTATGAGTTTGAGGCCAATATAGGCTGTTGCAATCATCCACCTGCAAAAAATTCAATAATTTTAATTTTTAATTTTTTTGAGATAGGATTTCACTATGTAGCCCTGATTGACCTGGAATCTTCTATGTAGACCAGGCTGGTTTTGAACTCCTAAAGATCAACCTACCTCTGACTTCCAAGTGCTGGTGGCCACTCTTGGCCCATAACCCTAGTAGTTTGCCTATGTAGAGGCATAAGAAAATCTCTTGCTATGGCAGATGAAGAGTGGTCACAGATCTTTGGGTACAGAATTGAAAAGCGGGCTGTGTTGTTCACCTTGAGCAGGGAGAATTTCTGTAGCGACTTGGTGAGTAGAATCTGGTGGATGTCTTGCCTCTGAAATCCAGCATTGTTCTCGGAGAAGCCCAGGCCACATGCAGAGGTGCTGCAGTTCACAGCTGTACCCTTAGTCTAGTCTACAGCCAGCACTGATGTTCAGCTGTGTGAATGACCCACCTTGGAAGGCCGGCCTGAGATCGGTTGGCTAGCTCCAGCATCAGTCAGAATCTGACTGCTTAGTGGGGAGGCTGAGGCAGGTGGATCGCCTGAATCAGTGAGGTCAAGATCAGCTTGGACGACTCATTGATAATGTGTTTCAAGAAAAGAGAACAAAGTCTATAAGGTAGTAAAGGTACTTGTCACTAAGCCTGATGACCTGAATTTGATCCCTGAGACCCACATGGTGGAAGAAGAAAACTGACCCCAGCAAACTGTACTCTGACCTTCATACTTACACAGTTGAACCACACAAGCATTCACACACACACACACACACACACACACACACACACACACACACACACCAAATAAATAAACAGATGTAAACAAGACAAAAGAATTAAAGAACCCCAAAGAGTAAAGAAACCGCTTTTTTTTTTCTTGGCCAGGGGATAATGTGAACACGGTCCCCCATACCATAAATCATGCAGTCAAGTGTCTTGGCTTTGGGAAAATCACAGGGGTTAGCACACCCCAAATGCAATGGTTGAGCCTTACCTGGGAAAACTACATTCCTGATCATGGTGTCTCCCTGCCAGGTAGGTACGAGAAACCATTGTTTTTAAGAACAAGAACCTAAAATAGACTCCGCATCCCACAGGGCAGGAATGGTTAAATATGTCACCATACATCCTTCAGTTCCTTGTGTATAAAAATGTCAAGCTCTGTTTTCAAGATACTTTCATAAAATATACAGAAGACCAAACTATGTCTTGGATGTGACCGTGGTTAGCAGCTGATGATTTCTTTACTCTTTGGGTGTGTGTGGCTGTGTACCATGTCAGAGGACAGCTTGAAGGAGTTGGTTCTTTTCTTCAACCACATGGATACTGGGGATTGAACTCAGGCGGTCGGTGCTTAGTGGCGAGCACCTTTACCAGCTGAGTCACCTGGCTGAAACAACTCTTGGCTATTTTTTTTTAAATAAGAAAGAGATTTGTTATATCATATGTATGTAGGTGTTTTCCCTGCATGCACGTGTGTGCACCATGTGTATGAGTGCCAAAGGGAACATCAGATCCCCTGGGACTGGAGTTATAGACGGTTTTGAGCCTCCATGTGGGTACCCAGAACAAGACGTGGGTCCCCTGGGAGACCAGTTTGGTCCTAAACACTGAGCCTATTACCCATCTTTTTTTTCCCCATAATATTTGACTTATCCCAGGGGTAAATGAGTTTCAAATGGCACCTTTGGGTGGTAACCTTGATGGTTTGGGCCAGGAAACAAGGTGGCAAGGAAGAGCAGGCTATGATGTCCCAGAGGAAGGCTACACAGGGCTGGGTGCTTGTAGAGCCTCCGCCCTCTTTCTTTGAATGGCCCATAGCTCTTGCCTCTTCCTTCTCTATTTTTGCTTCTCCCAGCCTTGGTGGCTTCCTCAAAGTGTCTGTGGTTCTTGATGTACCACAGTCCACATATCTCCAGGGTTTTGTTCCTTTCAGTCATGACTCTTAAAGTTCTTCTGGTAACAGGTATGTTGGGGTCTTGGGGAGGGAATCCTCAGGGTGGGGAGAAGGGGTTAGGAGGCCCTCAGAATGGGAAGGAGGGGATCTTTTGGGTCTATGAGTGGAGAGGAAGGCCATAGGGAGGAGTAGGTGGGGAGAGGCAAAGGGCTTTAGGGAACGTGGATACTGAGGATTGAACTCAGGCTGTCAGTACTTAATGCTAAATACCTTTACCAACTGAGCCACCTTGCTGGACCAACTCTTGTCTATTTCTTTTAAATAGAAAATCTTATGTGTGTGTGTGTTTTACCTGGATGCAGGTCTATGCACCAGATGTGTGCAGGGCCAATGGAAGTCAGAAGGGGGCGTCAAGAGAGGAGGGGGGTTTTCTGGATCTGTGAGTGCAGAGAAGGGTCAGGGAACAGGGAGGAGCTAGGTGGGGAGAGGCAAAGGGCTTTAGGGAAGGCTAAAGGATTCTGAGAGAAAAAAGAGCAGAGGTAGGCGAGAGGAATGGTTAGGGGTGCATGGATGAAGGACTAAATCCATCGACGCTGAGAGGCTGTTGTCATAGGCGAGGTTACTGAGGCTGCGAGGTCCAGAGAGGTAAAGGAGCAGCAGCAGGGAGCACAGCGGTTCATTTCCTCCCGTGTTCTGCATACCACTTCTACTTAGCCTTATGTTCTAATTATCAAGAACCTAGTGTGGATGTTTGTTGAATTATTGAGAATCAAAAAACTGATGTGTCTCCTTTTATGTCTATTTTTGTAGAGAGTGAGTCAAGAAGGGAAGGAACTACTTGAAACTTGCATAGGAAGGGAAATTTCTAACTGAGGCCTTTGTTGTGTAAACCATTGTGGTTGTGACAGTGGGGGAAGAGGCCATTGTGGGCTTAGAGAGGGACTGGCCATGCCCCATCATAGGCACTTAGAGGCCCTTGAGCCTGAGTCAGCACATTCGGCCTGTGGGTTAAATGTGGTTGCTACTGGTCTTAAAAGGCAAACATCTATCATCCATCAACGATAGAGGATATTAACTTTACTCCCAGTTAAGTGAAATGTCATTCCTTAAGAATCTCATTCATCTCATGGGTGAACCTGTACCACAAAAATTGTGATAATTGGCTACAGCTTGAAATTCCTTGATGAAAACTTGGAAGATAGAGGTGAGGCCTGGGGTTTGCCTAGTGCATACAAAGCTCTCAATTTGATCCCTTGAACCAGATAAACTGAACATGGTAGTGCACACCTGTAGTCCCTGCACTGGGGCTGGGGTGCGGAGGCAGGAGAATCAGGAGGTTAAGATGATCTTTAGTTACACAAGGAGTTCATAATGAGCCTAGGATGTGTGAGACACTGTCTTGAAAAAATTTTCTTCAAGCTGGGTATGATGGTGCACACCTTTTATCCAAGCACTGGGGAGGCAGAGGCAGGTGGATCTTTAGGAGTTTGAGGGCAGCCTGGTCTACAGAGATAGTTCCAGGAGAGCCAGAGCTACACAAAGAAACCTTGTCTGGAAACAACAACAAGAACAACAACATGAACAACAACACCCTTTCCTCTATGGTCTTACTATGCAGTCCAGCTGGTCTAGAACTCACTGTTTCGACTTTTGCCTCTGCCTCCCCAGTGCTGCTTAACCAGCTGGTCTTCTTAGAAAAAGCGAATGGACTGTGGTGTGGTGGCCCACCCCTGTACCCTCAGCATTTGGGAAGTAGAATGAGAGCCAGGAAGATCAGGAGGTCTAGGTTATCCATAGTTACACTGTAGTGTTCCAGGCCAGGCTGGGATATATACAATCCTGTCTCAAAAACATGACAGACAGATCCCACACTATGTGGACCCCTGCCCCGGGGCTGTCAGAGCTTTGGTGAATGTGGACAGGAATGGCCACGGGTAGAAATGTGTGTTGTTCTCTTAACCATATTGTTTCCTTTGCTTTGACTCTTAATTCTCTGTTATCCTTCCAGTCCTAGCCTTGTGTCATGGCTTCAATCTGGACACTGAAAATCCTATGACCTTTCAAGAGAATGCAAGAGGCTTCGGGCAGAGTGTGGTCCAGCTTGGCGAAACCAGGTAAAGTCCTCAGGGGAAGCCCACTGTCTCCACACTTCTCTATAAGCTAGGGGAAGAAGAGTTTCCTTATTGATGTTTCCTCTCCTCTCCTTTCCTTTCCTCTCCTCTCCTCTCCTCTCCTCTCCTCTCCTCTC
>NW_021604637.1:2851446-2870474 GCF_004785775.1 Grammomys surdaster | reverse complement strand
CTCCTCTCCTCTCCTCTCCTCTCCTCTCCTCTCCTCTCCTCTCCTTTCCTTTTCTTTGATGGAGGATGGAATCCAAGGCTTGCAGATGCTCTACCACCTTACCCTCATGAGATTTTTTTTGAATCAGTAGTGAGGTTCCAGGGGTCCAAATTCACAAAATCCAAGAAAAGTTGAGAGCAAAAAGTTTTTCTTACTTCCTTTCCCAGGGGATCCTGACAATTGGCTTCTTATGGTTCTTCAGGAGAGATTTTTATCTGTCTTTATTACCTCCTAACTGCTGCCTACCTCTCCATCCTCAATGTATGTATAGCACGAGTTTTGTTCAAGTCATGGCCTACTTTCAGGTTCTGAAAATAAATTTTATCAAACATAATTCATCTCATTTGCTACTCAGAATAAAGATAAGTGATCAGGGGTACAGTCCACAAAGCCTAAAACTTTTTCCTTTAGAGAAATATTAGCTGGGATTAACCATGGAGAAATCTTTTCAGAGTGAAGACGTGTTGGTGTCTGCAGTCACAGAAGCTGTGAATAAGCAGTAGCACTGTCATGTCTAGAAAACACTGGCTCACTGCCATGTCTACTGCTTCTGGCCCTCACAGTCTCCACTTCCTGTTCTGTAATGAACTCTGAGCCTTGAGAGGAAGTGTGTAGTGTAGCTGTCTCACTTAGAGCTGAACACTCCCAGTCTCTTATTCTGTATGCATGGACCAGTTGGGAGTCTGCAAATCATCATCTATTTAAAAAGAAGCCTCTCTCGTGAGGACTGACAGATGCGCTAAGGGTGTAATGTTCAGTACTTAGAAGTTTAGTGCTCTGTCCACTTAATAGACTAATAGGAGTAGGCTCTCCTCTCAGGCCCATGTCTACCTAGCTACAGGAATCTTGACCCAATTAACAGTACTAATCGTGATTTTTGTCTTGTGGACCAGACCTTTAATGCCAGTAGAAAGAGGCTGTTACTCCTCATCTTAGTTTTCTACTGCTCTGATAAGAACACTGTGACCTAAAGCTAATCTAAAAGGTTTATTTGGATTGCAAATCCTGGGTCACAGTCCACTGAGGGAAGAAGGTAAGGCAGGAGTCTGCAGACAGGAACTTGGAAGTAGGAACTGAAGCAGAAGCCCTGGAGGAACACTGCTTATTGGCTTGCTTAGCTTATTTTCTTATGGGACCCAAAGCCACCTGCTCAGGGCAGGGCACTGTTCACGGGACTCTCACATTAACCACTAATCAAAAAAATGCCCTTAGAGACCAATGTGGTGGAGGCAACTCCTTTACTGAAATCATCCTTTCCCATGAGTGTAGTATTGTGTCAAGATGACAAACACTAAAGAGCACACTCCCATACTATTCATGCTACTGCTACACCAGTACACTTCCTGTATGAATGCTGGGAATTGAACCTGGGTCCCCTGGAAGATCAGCCAGTGATCTTAACTGCTGAGTTATCTCTCTATTCCCTTTTAAAAAAATGATGAACTTTATCACCACCAGCACCACCACCAGCACCACCACCACCATCATCATCATATATAGAAAAAAAAGGAGTGGCCAGAGGGATCTGGTATCTCCAACTTCCATGAACACTAAACTCACATGCATACATGCCTACACAGAGATACACACATACACACATACAATTAAAACAAAATCCTAGTCTGGTGTGATGGCACACACCTTTGATCTTTGTACTCAGGATTCAGAGACAGGCACATCTGTGTGAGTTTGAGACCAGCCTGGTCTACATAATGAGTTCCAGGATGGTTGGAGTGATATAGTGAGGCACTAACTCAAAAAATAAGAGAGAGACAAAATATTTGATCACACTGTGAACCCCAAGATTGTGTTATTTACAGAAAAACTGTTTCTAGTTGTGGTGTGGTTCAGCCCTTAGCATACACCTTTATTCTCTCTGTCTGGAACACAGACATGCCCTTAGTACACACCTTTAATCTCAAACAGTGAAGGTAAAGTTAGAAGGAAGCAGCCATGTTTGAAAGTGATGTCTGATTGAGTGCCAGACAAAGTGATAAGTCAGAGAAAGATTTGACAGAACAGGATATGCTCAACTCTCATGAGAAGAGAGAGGAAAGGAAAGCTACTTAAGAGGGGAGTACAGAGATGGGGGAGGGGAGGGGAGAGAGAGAGAGAGAGAGAGAGAGAGAGAGAGAGAGAGATTGATTAAAGTAAGAGAGAGTGATAGCTGTCATGACAGGATGGTGAGAGAGAGGACCCAGAGGAAAGCTGTGAGCTGTGAGAAATCACAGGAGCCAAAGAAAAATGCTTGATTTTTGTTTTAGTTAGGGTTTCCATTGCTGTGAAGAGGCACCATGACCAAGGCAACTCTTATAAGGGGCAATATTTAATTGGGGCTGGCTTACAAGTTCAGAGGATCAGTCCGTTATCATCATGGCAGGAAGCACGGCGGCATGCAGGCAGGCATGGTGCTGGAGAAGGAACTGAGAGTTCTACATCTTGATTTGAAGGGAGTGAGGAGAAAGCTGTCTTTCAGGTAGCTAGGAGGAGGGTCTCAAAGCCCACCCCCACAGTGACACACTTCCTCCAACAAGGCCACGCCCACTCCAACAAGGCCACACTTCCTAATAGTGCCACTCCCAGGGCTGGGTATATTCAAACAACCACAGCTTTTACATCTTTTCAGGAGATGATAGAAAGTTCTGCACCGCATGATTTAGTGTGGGATGGCACATGTGATTAGCAGAACAGAGTACCAGGTACTAGGTAGGACATAAATTAGTTGTAAGACCACATGCCTTCTTCCCTCTGTCCTAGGGAGGGAGCTTCAAGGGGATATGGCCTGATTTCTTTAGACTGTGAGATCTGGCTTTCTAAGAGTGATCAGGTATAAGCCCATGATTTAATAGTGTAAGCATGTACAGTGTGTGTGCACATATGTATGCATGTGTGTGTGCGTGCGTGTGTGTGTGTGTATGAGCATGTATGTGTGTGTGCATGCATGTATGTGTGTGTATGTTAATGTGCGTGCATGTGTGTGTGTATGAGCATGTGTGAGACTGCACACATATGGAGGTCAGAGGATAACTATTGGAAGTCAGTCCTCTCCTTCCATTATGGGCCCTAGGGATTAAACTCAGGTCATCATGCTGGTGTGGCAAGCACCTTTACCCATTGGAGCCATCTCTCCACCCTGTTTTCTCTTTTTATGGGAAGTATTTGTTTTGTAACCTTTTCTGGAGAGATATGAACAAGTATATGTACCCTCCAGACCAGACACCAACAACAGACTGAAGAATGATTCTGTGCAGGTCTAGCTCTGTGAGCCAATGACTTTAGATGGTATAGCTTCCACAGCATAGACAAGCAGTTACTCACAGGAGCATGCACAGCTTACAAACAATCTTTCTCCCTGGCAACCATCAACAACAGCCTTTGAGCTCCTCCCTCCCTGCCAGATGGAATACTGACAGGATCAATCTCTTTCTGGTTTCTTCTGGATAATAACAGCTGTTGGGCCTTTGAGATGACAAGGGGCATTCTGGGCCTAGAAGACTTGCTACACAGTGACTGCCTTTTCTGTTGATACTTTTTTTCTTACCTACTTCCTGTCCCCTCCTACCTCCCCCCCTCACATCTTCTGTTCCTCCCCCTTCCTGGTTTGCAGGAACCAACAGACCAGAGAAGGTCATCTGGAGTGTAAGCTGCAAGCCTTCCTTTCCCACTTTGTCATTTATCTTTTGAGTCTGCTTTTAATTGTTTTTAATTTTTACACACTTAGTTAAAACAGTTATGTGGTTGAAATATTAATTAAATATTGTCTGGGAATTTCATATGTGTGTGTAATGTATTTTGAGCAAACCTACCTCTTAGCCCCTGCTTTCCCATCCTTCCCTGTCACCCCACCCCTTTCCCGTCCTAACTTCACAAGACTTTTTCTTAAAGCCAGTTTTTAAAATCCTCTCAGAGTTTGTGTCATTCTTAGAAAGTGCTTTCCTATTCTAGGATTACATTTTTTTTTTTCATTTTTTACTTTGATAATTCTTCCTCCTATTTATGGGAGTTCAGGAACCTTACTTCCCTCTGGAAAGTAGAGAGAATTAAGGCCTCCTCTCCCTACCTTCAGAGCATCCTTTATTATTCCCTCTCAACAGAGTGGTTGTTGCAGCCCCCCAGGAGGCAAAGGCTGTTAACCAGACAGGTGCCCTCTACCAATGTGACTACAGCACAAGCCGGTGTAACCCCATCCCCCTGCAAGGTGAGTCTCACCTCTCCCTCTGGCTCCTGAACAGAGTCTTCCTGTGTGTATCCTGCGTATCTTTGGTGGGGCAGGGAGCACCTGGCTCCCTAGCCTCCGGCTTGTCTACAGACCTCTCAGGCAAACTTGCTAAGTCCCCTTTTATAGTCTAGCCTCTGTCTCCCAGGCTGAAGTCACTCTTTTGCTAGAATAAATAACACTTAAGCATTTTGTATGTGTGTGTGCATGTGCCTGCAGGTACATGTGCCCCGTGTGCAGCTGGTGGAGGCCATACCCACCATCGGTGTTGTTCTTCACCGTGCTCTACCTTGCTTATTTTGAGACAGGAGCTCATTGATTTAGCTAGGCTGTCTGGGCAAAAAAATTTCTCTTTTTTCAGAAAAAAAATGTTTTTGTTATGAGTATTTGCCTCCATGTACGTCTATGTACCATATGCATGTCTGAGGCCACAAGCGAGTGTGAGGGTCCCTGGAACTGAAGTGACAGGCAGTTATGAGCCACTATGTAGGACAGTGTCCTTAGTTGCTGAGCCGTCTGGCCAGTGAATTTCAGGGATGCTTCTGTCTGTTTCTCTAGTACTGGGGTGTGGGTACACCCTTGTTATTGCATGAGTTCTGGAGACCCAAACTCAGGTCCTCAGGCCTTCATGGCAGTAACTATCCTGACTGAGCCGGCCATCTTTCCTGTTCCAGACACAAGTAGCATATAAGAGAATGATCTCCCTCCCCTCCCCCTCTTCCCTTCTCTTCCTATACTCCTAACCTCTCTGCAAGGTCTCTTGTACCCAAGCTGCCCACAAACTTGCTATGTATCTGGCAATGGCCTTGAACTTCTGATCTTCCTGCTCTGCTCCCAAGTGCTGGCACCACAAGTAGCCTTAAGCTTTATGCATGGCAAGCCACATTCTACCAACAGGGCCACACCCACTTCTTCTTCTTCTTCTTCTTTTTTTTTTTTTTTTTGGTTTTTCCAGACAGGGTTTCTCTATGTAGCCCTGGCTGTTCTGGAACTCACTCTGTAGACCAGGCTGGCCTTGAACTCAGAAATCCGCCTGCCTCTGTCTCCCAAGTGCTGGGATTAAAGGCATGCGCCACCACCGCCCGGCTCCACATCCACTTCTGATATTGTGTTTCATTATGACAGTTTCTTTTTCATCCTTTAGTTTAGTTTTTTTTTTCTTTTTGAGACAGTGTCTTACTGTATAGCCCTGGCTGGCCTGAAACTTTTTATGTAGACTAGGTTGGCCTACAGTGATTTTCTTGCCTAGGCCTCCTAGCTACTGGGATTAAAGGTATTCCTCACCATGCTTGGCTGACATATTGATATACCTGTACAATATATTTCAAGCCTTCCATCCTCTTTACCCTCTCCAATCTCCCCTGCCACTTCCTGCTGGCCCCTATTCCAAATAGTCCCCTACACTTTAAAGCTTATTTTACTTAATTCCATCTGCTTCTATGCAAGTGACATAACTTCATTCTTCTTTGTGGCTGGATTGGACTCCATTGTGTAGACTACATTTTATTTATCCAGTCATCTATGGACTGGCCTCTGTGCTTGGCTCTTGTGAAGAAGACAGTGAACATGGACGTGTACCCCTGCCATGTCCCTGCCTGACTGCTTCACAACTCCTCTAACCCCAAGGGTCATTGTGCATACGTCTGTCTTCTCAGTACCTCCAGAGGCTGTGAATATGTCCTTGGGCCTGTCCCTGGCTGCTACCACCAACCCTCTGCAGCTGCTGGTGAGTTGCCCTCGATCAGAAGAGGGTCTTGAGGGGAGAGATGGAAGAGTGGGAGATGCTGGGCTGGAGGTCTTGTGGAGGGGCTGCTACAGAAGGACAGGAGGCAGGGGCATCCCTTTGACTCCTGCTCTGACCCTCAGGCCTGTGGCCCTACTGTGCACCAAAACTGCAAGGAGAACACCTATGTGAATGGACTGTGCTATCTATTCGACTCCAACCTGCTAAAGCCACCCCAGCAGTTCCCAGAGGCTCTCAGAGGTAAGTCCCTTAGGATGGGCTGAGACGGTGGCTGCTCATGGTATAGTGGTACATTGGGGATCTGGGTACAGGGAGATTAGAAACCCTGGGTCTCTTGGAGAGAAGTTAAGGTAGCTTCATTACCCCTCACTTCTGGGAGGAGAAGATCAAGCCACTTGGCTTTACAGATGTCCCAATCATTGTCTTTGGAGCGATTGCTGGGGTCTCCCAAGCATCGTCTTTGTTGTTGTTGATGGAGTAGACCATGCTCGATGCTCCAACATCTTCCCACCTATTCTGTCTCAGTCATCATGCTTCAGAGCTTCCCACTGCCTCTCTTCTCCAAGGATCCTTCCAAGATATCCTCAAAGCCCTTATGCTGGGAATGTTTTTCACAAATCCCAGCTCATAACCCATTACTAACATTCTGGATTAAATATCATCTCTTTTGAGTCATTCACAGTGGTACTTCCTTGTGATGCCAGCATCAGGAGACCAAGGCAGGAGTTTGAGGTAGCATGGGTTTGAGGCTAGTCTGGGCTGCATGTCAAGACTCTGTCTCAAAAAAATAAGAAATAAAATAAACATAAAGTCGCTGTGCGAAGCAGTCTTTCCTCTGCTCTGTAGCCTTCTAATAGCTCACTATCAGCCATGACACTCTTGTTGACATCTCACAGGACCTAGCTACTTTGTTGTTGCTGTTCTCTTCTGCTTTCCTCTGTGAACAGGTCCACTGCCAGGCACATTTTGTATGTCCCGTGTCTATTGCTACCTAACAATTCCAGTGATTTAAAACTGTGAACATTTATCGTCTCAAATTTTCTGTAAGTCAAGAACTTTGGCATGGCTTAGACTTTACTTCTGAGTCTCTCAGGAGATTGAAGTGAATTTGTTTAGCCAAGGATTCCGCCTCATTTGAAGTCTTGACTGGGGCCAGGTCCTGCTCCAAGCTCATGTCTGTGCCTGTAGAACTGGTGAGCTCTGTTTCTCATAGGCTGGAGGCTGGGGACCTCCCTCTGCCTCCCTCATGGTCACTTCATGCATCAGCTGGATCATGTCAGAGTGAAGGAGAAGTCGGTCTCTGACTAGAGGGGTAGTAAGGAAGGTAGGGATGTGGAGAGGTGTAGCCAGCATTTGCTATTGTGTGGGTTCTTCTCTCTTCCACCCTTCTCCACACTCCATAACACTAGATAAGAGAGAGAAAAGGATAGAGAGGAAAGGAAAGAGATCCTTGAGTAAAGCCAGGAATTGAAAATGGAGCAACGTTATTGTTAAACCCTTTCCTGCTGATGGGTGTGTCGCTCCTCAGGGCGAGTTTGATCTTCACCATCAGGATATCGAATTTTTTCTTCCTAACAAACCACAGGCAACAAATGTAGAAACTTAAAATTAATAAAAAGCTCCAATTTTGGTTTTAAACTCAAATATTAAAGGCCCCCAAGGCACATCCGGGGAAGAGTCCATCCCAGAGGCCTGAACAAACGTTCCAGAGGAAAAGGCCCAAGACAAGGAAGATAAGCCCTTAAAACAATCACCTGGGTAAACAGAAGCCACTGGGACGAATTCCTTTAGGTTATAAAGATAAAGGTGTAAATTTGAGTTACTTAGGAACTGAGTCTGGGATTGGAAACTACACTTGAGAATGAATGTTTGAAATTTTTTAAAAATATTGTCCAAGAAGCAATTAACTGTCTTTGTGAACTCAGTATATAAACCACCCTTTACTGCAATTCAGGGTTCCCTCTCGCCTTTGAGCAGAGGGGCCCTGGTGGACCAGCCACTATCAATTCTTCAAAAAACCTCATGCAAATTGCAGCGAGTCCTGACCATGAGTATCTCTGGGGGAGCTCATCCTGTGGGTTTGGGTCTTTATCATCCAACACAACAACCAATCAACAACTAGTGAACAACCTATCTACAACCCCCAACCAGCCATCTGTTGGGGTCCTACCATTTATATACCCTCTGAAAAATTCCCAGGATTCCAAATGTCACACAATTGCAGAAACCATCTGCAAAAACATGCTTCTGCTAGAGTGCAAGGCAAATCATAGTTGCTGGTGTGGACAATCTGAAGCAGCAGTTTTGTTTTAACCTGGGATTAAAACAAAAGCATTTTTATCTGTGTTTTTTAAAGAAACCAAAACTCTTACTATAGAGAGGTAGATGAATAGATGGGGGTAGAGATGAAGGGTGGGTGGGGAGGAAAGGCGGGAGAGAGACAGAGAGAGAGACAGAGAGGAGGGACAGGGAGGGACATAACAGAATTGTTACCAGGCTATTTCAGAATTAACATCTCATTTCCTCTGCTATATTCTAATCCTTTGGAGTAAGTTAAAAAAAATCCAGCTCAGCTAGGTATAGTGGCCTATACTTGTGATCCTAACACTTGGGAGAAAGAGAAGGAGAAGGAGGATCAGGTGTTCAAGGACATCTTCAGGTACATAGAGGAGGGAGATTGCCATAGTTACTGTTCTATTGTTGTGAAGAGACACCATGACCAAGGCAACTGATTCTTTGCTTTTTGTTGTATTCTTAGTCTCCATTAACTTAACAATTGTCCTAAGATTTCTTTTCTTCCCTGGCATCTCTTGGATGTTCATTCTCTAGGGATCTCTCTAGAGCCAGCTTTAGTGGCTTTTTTTTTTTTTTATGGTGGTAAGTTTTTCTTTTTTCTTCAACAATGACAGACAGTTTTCAGAATTGAGAGTATATCAGCCTGGGTTAGTAGTTGTGGCTTTTCAGAACTTAATATGCATTCATTATTCTAAGCCCTTCTGGATTTCAGTATTCTCAACTGAAATTAAATTAAATGAGATGAAATTAAAAATCAGCTGTTATTTTGATGGGCCCACCTTGAATGCAATTAACCTTTCTTGCAGGTTTTCAGTACACTTCTCTTGTGTTATATATTTAGTGGTTTTCACTGTCATATGATGTGTGGTTTTTCCTTAATGGTCATGCCTACACGGTGTTCTGTCTGCCTCTTGTACCTGAGTAGGCATCTCTTTCCCTAGAGTTGGAAAATTTTCTTTTATGATTTTATTAAAACTATATTTCTATGGCTCTGGAATAGAACTTTTCTTTTCCTATGTTCATAACTGTAGATTTTGTCTTTTTATGGTATCTTAAAGATTTCATGTATTCCGTCCATATGTTTTTTTTTTTTTAAAATTATCATTCTTTTTGACTGAATAATCCAATTATACTATTTTTTCTTTTTAAAACATTTATTTATTTATGGTATGCATGCTCTGTGTGGATGTGCCCCTGCATGCCAGGAGAGAGCATTAAATCCCTTTATAGATGGTTGTGAGCCACCAATGTGGTTGTTGAGAATTGAACTCAGCACCCCTGGAAGAGCAGCCAGTGCTTAACCACTGAGCCATCTCTCCAGCCCCTCACTACTTTTTCTTCAGGCCTTGGTTGGGAGGGGCTTTCTACTGAGATTTTGTTTTTTTTTCATGGAAGTTTTTTTTTTTTTTTTTTTTTTTTTTTTTGGTTTTTCGAGACAGGGTTTCTCTGTGTAGCCCTGGCTGTCCTGGAACTCACTCTGTAGACCAGGCTGGCCTCGAACTCAGAAATCCGCCTGCCTCTGCCTCCCAAGTGCTGGGATTAAAGGCGTGCACCACCACTGCCCGGCTGGAAGTTTTTTTTTTCCCTATCATCATCTGTTTGTTTTTATTTAGCATTGCTTTTTGGACTCTATTTCCATCCCTAGAATTGACTTTCTTAATTCACTCAACTATTTGTGCTCTCTTTGAACTCATTCAGGAGTTTATTCATGTTGTCTTTGAAATCCATGAACATATTTGTTATTGTTTTTTCAAATTTGTTGTTTATAGTTTCATCAAAATGACTCTCAGAGAGGGCCAGTACCATTTAGCTGGTAATTTGGGTGGAGATATGCTGTCTTGGCTTTTCATGTCTTGATTGTGCTATTGTTTTGGGACTGCCACATCTGTAGTTGTTTCATTGGCTGACTCTTCCTGGCGCACACAGATTGAATATTTGGACTGGTGCATGCACCGTGGTATTTCTCCTGGTTAGCAGGTCTTGAAGTTTAGTCGTGGTGAGACTTAGTACTGATTTGTGGGTGGATCAGCTAGGTTGACCCTTTCTTGGCTACAGGGAGAATGGCTTCCAACTTTTCACAGTGTGTTGAGGGTTGGCTTCTGACTTCATGAGTGTGGATTCAGGGTTCATGTGTGCTAGTAAGCTGGGTGCTGGGTGCATGGTGTCACATGGATCTGACTTCAGGAGTCTGGGTGTGCACTGTGTGAAGGTCAGGGTATTATAGATGGCAGCAGCAGGTTTCATGCAGCTTCTGACTTCAGGAGTTGGTTTGTGCAGTCAGAGTGTCATGGGTAAGAGCAAGATTTCATCTGACCTCTGGTCTTAGGAGTCAGAACCCATGTAGTTTGCAGGCCGCAGAGTACTGGTGTTACCAGACTCAGCTTGTGCCCTAACAAGCTGGATCCATCTATCTTTCTGTCTTCAATGAGCTAATTGAAAGAGCTGAATTAATAGTGAAAAATAGAAAGAGAAAGGTTACTCAGTGTGGTCACATGGGGAAAGAGAGGCGAAGGCAGTGACACTCTTCCCAGTCTGTCTTGAGAGGAGAGTTCCTAAAATAGAATGCATGAGATTAATCCCCCCAAACTGTCAGCAAGCATTCAACTTAAAAGCTTTCTTTTATAAACTGACTTGGCCATGATACCCCCTCACAGCAATACAGTACTGTATGTACTCCATAGTAACCTGGCCCCAGAGAGTATTCTGTAGTTAGATGGGTACCCACCAAACACCAGGGGCGGGAAGGCACCATGAATATTCATTCCTGGACTAGGACATGCATTAGCTGTTTCTATGGATCCAGGATGTGATGGTGTTGTGGGGGCAGATGCAGTGTTGGCTTTTTGGGGGGAGCATAGCCATGTGGGTTCCAGGCAGCTCCCTCACCTGGGCTTAGTGTCTGTGAGGGCTGCAGAGATCCCCACTGGTGATCCGTAGATATCCAAGGTGGTGAGAGATATTGGTACTCTCTTGGTTAGCTTCCTGTCATAGGGAGAAGCCTCTATGAGTTCAGCACTGATCTTGGCTTTACCGTCCAGGTGTGGAACCTCTGTGGCCAGCCTGGATTTTCGTGTTCTCTAGGTTCATCTCTACTCCCTCGGTACACTCTGACACCCATCCCAGTTATTTTCATCCAAGTACAGTTGATTTTAGCCTACCAAGGGCTTCTGCTCGCCCATCTTGCTGATATGTAAGAAATCTGTCCATATTTTATTTTCTTTCATGCAAAATCAGGATTCTTTTTTTTACCCTCCCCCACCCCGATTATCCAGCAGAGAGCTGACATTCAAAGATGAGATTTCTTTCTTTCTTTCTTTCTTTCTTTCTTTCTTTCTTTCTTTCTTTCTTTCTTTCTGTCTTTTGAGACAAGGTTTCTCTGTGTAGCCCTGCCTGTCCTGGAACTTACTCTGTAGACCAGACTGGCCTCAAACTCAGAAATCCACTGCCTCTGCCTCCCAAGCGCTGGGATTAAAGCCGTGCACCACCACTGCCCAGCTAAGGTGACATTTCTAATGTATTCTTTTTCTCTCTTGCTCAGGATGTCCTCAGCAGGAGAGTGACATTGCCTTCTTGATTGATGGCTCCGGTAGCATCAGCAACAGTGACTTTCAGAAGATGAAGGAGTTTGTCTCAACTGTGATGGACCAGTTCAAAAAGTCTAAAACCTTGGTGAGGGCTGGTGGGTAGCCCTATGTAAGGCTGACAAATTCATGACAACCAGGCTGCCACTGTTCTCGAGTAATAAAAAGTGTGACTTGGTAAATTATAGACGATTGTGTCACCTTGCCACACTCTTTTCTGCTGTGCCTGTCACAGTTTCTGCATTATTTTGGCTCCTGTCACTTAGGTGGCCCTGACTCACTGATTGATTGATAGGGATTGTCCTAGGGAATGAAACCCTCATGCCACTCTTGCTAAGCTCTAGTATTGATATAGAGATATGTACAGCCCTTGCTGGGGTGAGGGGATTGGGCACATTCTGTGGTGTAATGGCAGTTGCTTTGTTCCTAGTTCTCTTTGATGCAGTACTCTGATGACTTCCGGACTCACTTCACTTTCAATGATTTCAAGGGAAACCCTAACCCAAGATCACATGTGGGTCGCATAAGGCAGCTGAACGGACGGACAAAAACCGCCACAGGGATCCGTAAAGTAGTGTGAGTCCCTTTGTCTTTGCCTTTAGAGGGAGGCGATGGAGCTTTTAGTTGGATGGCGAAGGATCAGAAGAGTTGTTTAGACAGGGATGGGGTGAGATATTTTCCAGAGGGCAAAACTATTTGAGGACTGTTCTTGTAAACATAGGTTGCAGTTAAAATTAACCGTTAAAAGAGGCAGCAAAAACACGTGGAAAGGTGGACTGAGCCTGTTCTGGGCTCTGGGCTGAGTGCCTGCTTAAGCAGGGTGAGGCCCTGGGAGCGATCCACAACAGTGAAAGGAAAAGAAAAACCAAACCAAAACAACAAAAAGACAAAATAAGAGGAGGTCAAATTCAAGCCACCAACCCAACCTTATGTTCAGTGTGGATCCACTGACAGTTTTAAGCAGGCAGGGCTGTTCTGTCTGTGTTGTTTTAATGACTGCTCTGTTTTGTGTACAGAGGTGAATGTGGGGTTTTGGCAAGAGTGTAAGACGATAAGGGTCTGGCTAACAAAGTTAATAGAGTACTTGCAATGGAAACGCAAAGACATGGGTTCCAGCTCCAGGACCCATGTGGAAAAGCCAGACACAGTGGAAATTCATTTGTAATCCTGATGCCAGGGAGGCTCAATGCCCAGGGATGATATCCCAGCAAAATAACTGAGCTCCAGGCCAGTGAGAGACCCTGTCGGATGGATAGCTGCTGAAGTATCCAGCACCCTGCCTGATCCTTTTTCCCTTTCTTCTCCTCCTCCTCTTCCTCCTCTTCCTCCTCTTCCTCCTCCTCCCCCTCCTCCTCTTCCTTCTTCTTCCTTCTCTCTTTCTCTCTCCTTCCCTCTTTTCTCTGTCTCTCTGTCTCTGTCTCTCTCTGTCTCTGTCTCTCTCTGTCTCTGTCTCTCTCTCACACACACACACGCACGCACGCACGCACGCACGCACGCACGCACGCATGCACGCACGCACGCATGCACGCACGCACGCACGCACGCACGAAAGTGTAGGAAAATAAGCTAGAAAGTTTGTACAGTACTGTGAATAAGATTTGGTTATGAATCAAGGCGGTCTATTTCTATTTCTTTACGTCCCCCCCCCCCATATATAACAGAAACAAAGAACCTGCGTATGGTGGTGCATAACTGTAATTCAGGAGATAGGGGCAGGGGGATCACCAATTTGAGGCCCAGCAAGACTTTGTGTTCAAAACATAAAAAACAACAACAAAACCAATCAAACTCAGGGGAGAACCACACTTAGACAGCCAGGCTCAGCATCTGTGCTTCTGACTGTTGCTGTTTCATGCCGGATGCTAGCAATATCTCTGCCCATTCGTGTGTCTGTCATTCTCTTCCCTGCACAGGAGAGAACTGTTTCAGAAAACCAATGGGGCCCGGGAGAATGCTGCAAAGATCCTCGTCGTCATCACAGATGGAGAAAAGTTCGGGGATTCCTTGAATTATGAGGATGTCATTCCTGAGGCAGAGGCAGCAGGCATCATTCGCTACGTAATTGGGGTAGGAAATACAGATACTGGGCTTGGTACTTCTGTGGAGATTGGAGATTTTTTAACTGATGTGTTCTGTCTTCAATATGCAAATTTTGGTAAAATTAAAGGGCGGCAAGGGCCGTTTCTGGGCCATATACACAACTACCCCATAGCTATGCCACAATAATGCTGTATGTGTGACAAATGATTCAAAATTCAGCGGTTTTATAAGTCAGCTTGTGGTTTGGCAAGTTGTTTCCCTGGTCTCAGCGAGGCTCACTTACTTATCTGCTGTTAGCTGCAGGCTGGGACAGATCTGCCGAGCTTGCCTTTGCTCTCCCCACTTCTGGCTAGTTTATGCTTGTCTGCTGGGAAGATGGGCTTGCTGGGAACAAGCTGGGTAGCTTGGCTCTCCTGCTTCCTGGGTCTCACCTGAGGATGCGTTCATGATGGAGGGAGAGGAGAGAGGGAGTAGATGGTGCGGGCGAGGGACTTTATTTTCAAACTTCTATTTGCATCACATTTGGTAACAATCAGGGTTGACACAGAGCCAGTGAGTGGAGCAGGATGTCCCACCGGGAGTAGATGGGTGTGGCAAAATTTGGGAAAAAGGCTTGGGTCCAGAAAGAGGTAAAATGTTAGGATCCCCAGTGTAATCATGCTATGTGCCACCTTTAATAACATAGAAAAAGGTATCACAAAATGATAGTGTGGCTTGTAAGAAGGACGTTCACATATAAAAATGCTCCTCTTGGGGCTGGAGAGATAGCTTAGTAAGAGCACTTACTGCTTTTCCAGAGGACCAGAGTTCAGTTCCCAGCACCCAGGTCAGCTCATAACAGCTTGTAACTTCATCTCCAGGGGATCTGATAACTCTGGCCACAGACCCACGTGTGCACACACACACATGCACATACACAGACACACAGACACATACACACAAAGACAGACACACACCGAGAGAAAGAGAGAAATAAAGACTTATAAGCAAAATAACAACAACAACAAAGGAATCTCTTTTGCTGGGGCGATGTCAGCCCCCTACCAGGAGGAATGATGGATGAGCATCTGGGGACCAAATTGCTCCCCGTGCTATGTACAACCTGCCTAACTGTCCCCAACAGTCTGGTTCTAAACCACCTTCTGCTGAACTCTTTATCAGACAGAAACAGTTTCAGATTCTTTCATCGAGAAATTTTCTCTGGTATATGGGACTGCTATCATCAGAGAATACATAATTTAGCGTTGGCTCTTTGGCAACAGGTGGGAAACGCCTTCCGCAAACCAGAGTCCCGCAGAGAGCTTAACACCATCGCATCTAAGCCAGCTGTTGATCACGTGTTCCAAGTGGACAACTTTGAAGCTCTGAAGACCATTCAGAACCAGCTTCAGGAAAAGATCTTCGCTATTGAGGGTGAGCCGGCCCAGTGCAGACCAGCGGTTCCTACCCCAGCATCAGCGCATCTCCAGCCATTCGGGTCTGACTTGCTCCATCCCCTTGAAATAAGCAGAGCCAGGTCTCTAATGACCACATCTAGGCTATAGGATGATTAAACTGCAGCACAGTGATTCAAATCCTACACAACAGTTTATCAAAAATTTACATGTGCTATGAACAGTGTTTGATTTACTGTCATGTATCCTCTGCCTAGAATAGTGTGTGCTACAGAGAAATGCCCAACAAATGTTTATTGAGTACATTTACAAATTAGAGAATTTCTTTTTTTTTGAGGGATATATTTTTGAAATATAGTGTCACCTTGTAGCCCAGGATGACCTTAAACTCTTGGCAATCCTCCTGCCTCAGCCTCTCAAGTGCTGGGATTACATGTATGTGCTACAACACCTGACCAAATTAGGGCATTTCATACATAGTCTGGATCTGTGCCTTCTGTGGAAAGGTTAAACACCTTGAGGACCCATTCTTCCTTGAGAAAAGGCAGCAGTAGCTAAAGGGCTGCCATCCCTGTGAGGTGCCTGTGTCCAGTTCAACACCAGGGCCTCCCTTTGCCTGGGAATGAGAACACTTGACGTTTTGGGTATTTGGTCTATGCCCTTCTGCTTGTTTTAGCGAGGAAAGTTTTCTTCCTTACAGGCACTCAGACAGGAAGTACCAGCTCCTTTGAGCATGAGATGTCTCAAGAAGGCTTCAGTGCTGCCATTACCTCTGTGAGTGGTCCTGTGTTAAACTGGGGGTGAAGATGGGGCACAAAAGAACGAGGAGGTGTGTAGCCGCATGCTTTTCCACCCAGCCTCTTTGCTCCCAGAAGAGGCTGAGTTATATATTAATTAATGCTTAGGCTGTAAGCTACAGCTTGTTCCCGACTAGCTCAGTTACTGATGTAACCCATTTAAACTATTCTATGTCTTCCACATGGTTGGCTACCTCTCCTTCAGTCTCATGCAAGCATCTCCTCCAGAGTTCAGGACCAATCTTTCCAGCCTGAGTCTTTCCCAGAATTCCTCTCTCTCCCTGCTATATGTCCTATCTCCTAATCCTACCTTAGCTCATTAACCATAGCCTTCTTTATTGATAAATCATGTTTCCATACATCATAGAGGAGATTCTCTCTATAGAGGCGTGAGGGTTGGCGCTTTTCTCCATGGTAGGTTCTCATGGGGAGGCTTTTTGGCCCGTGCCACTGGTCCTCTCTTTCTTCACCTCTCAATCCTGTTATGCTCCTTTCCCCAGAACGGTCCCTTGCTGGGCTCTGTGGGGAGCTTTGACTGGGCAGGTGGAGCCTTCCTGTATACATCAAAGGATAAAGTCACCTTCATCAACACAACCAGAGTGGATTCAGACATGAACGATGCTTACTTGGGTGAGTGAGGAGAACAGGCGTTGCTCTGGGAAGGGGTGAGGATGTGATATCTCTCAGCTGACGGGGATGCTATTGGCTCTTTTCTTGGCCCTTGGGATAGCTGTAGAGATTCTTTTTTAAACATCTAATTTTAGTTGTGTTCATAATAGTTATACCAACACATCAAGCATGTGGATGCTTTAGTCCCCTACTTGAGAATAGCCCATCTGTAGAAAGGAGGGCCAGGTCTGCAATGAAAACACTTGGTTTATTAAAGCATTCTTTTTAGGTTATGCTTCTGCAGTCATCTCGAGGAACCGCATCCAAAGCTTGGTTTTAGGGGCACCTCGATATCAGCATATTGGCCTGGTGGTGATGTTCAGGGAGAATTTTGGTGCCTGGGAGCCCCACACTGACATCAAGGGCAGCCAGGTAAGTGTGGAGTGTGTGAAGAATGAACACAGAGGCATCCAGGAACTGAGAGACTCTAGAACAGACCAGTGCCATGTGTGGCAGTCTTTGGAGGGCTTTATGTTAGAATCCCAGGTCAGCTTTGTATGTGAGAATGCTGTGCCTTTGTCTTTTCTTCCTTTTGCTGTGGTACCAGGGTTTTAACCCAGGGCCTCACCCAGGCCAGGCAAGTGCATTACCACTGAGCTATAGTCCTGTGCTAGCCTCAGCATTTCCAGCAGTGACTAGTAATATTTGACCTGTATAGAGCATTCTATGACTACCTGTTTCTGGAGCTGGCCTTTAGCCTGGACATAACCAATATAGCCACACTAGATATTAAAATATGGAAATTTTTCTATATCTGTTGATGGCCTGAGGAGATAACTCAGACATGAATTTGATGGCCAGAACCCACATTAAAAAGCTGGGCATGGTAGCATGCTTGTGGTCCTGGAGCTGGGGAGGTGGAGACAAGAATCTTCTGGGATTATCTGGCTAGCCAGAATACCCTACTTGGTGAACCAGGCCAATGAGAGACTCCATCTCAACAGACAAGGTAGATAGTTGTAGAAGAATGACCCCTGAGGTTGACCTCTGGCGCTGTCTGTCTGTGTCTGTCTCTCTCTTTGTCTCTCTCTCTGTCTCTCTCTGTCTCTGTCTCTCTCTCTCTCTCACACACACACACACAGACACACACACAGACACACACAGAGACACACAGACACACACACACAGACACACACACACACAGACACACACACAGACACACACACACAGACACACACACAGACACACACACAGACACACACACAGACACACACACACATGCACACACACACATACACACAGACACACACACACATACACACAGACACACACAGACACACAGACACACACAGACACACACACACAGACACACACACACACACACACACACACACACACACACACACACACAGAACTCCATACACATATACACAAAATACTGAAGTAATCCCATATCTGCTGATAAATGGATAAATGGCTGTTCCTCTAAGATGCCTCATATGGTCAAACTGATGTCACAGTTCATGGGGAAATCTAAGAGACCCAGAGAAAATCTCAGTATACAAGAGGGTGAGGTAAGAGAATTACAAGTTTGAGGTCAGGTTAGGCTACATAGTGAGTTCTAGGCCAACCTGGGCTCTACTGTTTGAGACTCAGTCTCAAAATCAAAATAAAACAACAGTGAAACCAATCACAGCCCCCACCTCCCTCTACAAGTAGATAGAGAAAAAAAAGTAGGTTAGTAGACACAAGTAGATGAAGTGGGGTAGACTCTGAGAATGACTAACCACAACATGGTTTCTATCTGGGGACACTGTTACGGATTTAGATCTGATAGTTACAAAACAGGAACATAGTCGACACTACTGAGTTTTGTACTTTAAGACAAGAGAATTTATGTTATGTAAACTTTCTCATAAAAAGGCTGTTTTGAGAAAACCCAGTGTAATTCATCCTAACAACAGGGTCTTAGAGCTGTGTAGTTACATTAGGAGGTACAGTAGGGTAGATGGGCTCTGACTTCCTTTCACAATTGAAAACTCCCAGTGAGTTGGGAGCTACAGGGCATGCCCTCAACTTGAAAAGGGTCATTTACAAAGCCTCCAGCTGGTGTCATCTTAACACTGTAAACAAGGTGACTCTCTACTCTTACTGTTTCTCCATTTTTTTAACTGCACAAGAATATTGCTGAGCTATTTATTGAGTTCAGCTTTGTCACAGGAGTGTACAAAAGCTAGCACTTTAGTTGATTTTACATCCAGTCAAGTTGACAGCCAAGGTTAGCCACCACACCATCTATTTGACAGTCAGGGT
>NW_021604637.1:2849955-2851436 GCF_004785775.1 Grammomys surdaster | reverse complement strand
CACCACACCATCTATTTGACAGCCAAGGTTAGCCACCACACCATCTAGTTGACAGCCACGGTTAGTCATCACACCATTTAGCTTTGCTTTGTTGTTTGTCGTTTGGGGTCTAATACATGAAAACAACCCTGCTCATATCAAGTCCTAAAGTGTTCTTTTTTGTTTTCTTCTAGCAGTTTCATAGTTTACATTCAGGTCTCCAGTACATACATTTAGAATGGACTGTTCTTTTGCACATAGTTTCCCAAGCAATAACATTTATCAGAGAGATATCATTTTTGTTTCTCCTTGGTGCCTTTGTTGAAAATCTGTTACCTGTGAGAATGGGTTTCTGAGTTCTGCATTCATTCCCCTGGCTTATTGTTTTTCTATATTCTGATACCATGCTGCTTGGATTACAGCAGTTGTGTGTGTGTGTGTGTGTGTAGTCAGGATCTTGCTATAAAGCCTGGCTTGTCCCTCATGCATGACCCCTAGTCTCAGTCTCCCCAAGTTCTGTGATCCCAGGTTTGTGCTCCTCTCCCAGGTATGGAGACCTGTGCTACTTACTGAGACACCTTCTTCCTTCTCATTTTTGTTCCAGATTGTTTAAATATTTGGAGTTTCTTTTGACTGCCTATACGTTTTAGGATTTGAAAGAATATTTTTTAAATGAAAACTGCTATTATATTTCAATGTGGACAAATTCTTCTAATTCATACACATGGGATTTTTTTCATCTTTTTGTGTTTTAAAATCTCTTCTCAATATTTTGTACTTTCTCACCCCAAATATCCTTCATTCTGTAGTTAAAATCATTCCTAGGTTTTTTTTTTTGAGATAATGTCTCAAGTAACCCAGGTTAGCTTTAAACTTCCTTTCTTCCTTTCTTTCTTTCTCTCTCTCTCTCTCTCTTGCTTTCTTTCTCTCTCTTTCTTTAAAAGATTTTATTTCATATAGATATATGTATACACACACACACACACACACACACACACACACATATATATATATGATGAGTATACTGTCGCTGTCTTCAGACACACCAAAAGAGGGCATCAGATCCCATTACAGATGGTTGTGAGTCACCATGTGGTTGCAGGGACCTGAACTCAGGACCTCTGGAAGAGCAGTCAGTGCTCTTAACCATTGAGCCATCCCTCCAGCCCAGCTTTAAACTTTCTATGTAGCTAAGGATGACCTCGAACTTTTCATCCTCTTGCCTTTACCTTCCATGTGCTGGGATTAGAGGTGTGTACCACTGGGCTCCATTTATGAGATGCTGGGTCTTCGTCCATGTTAAGTGAGCACCTTATCTTTTGAGCTGCATCTCCAGACCTATTGCTAAACAGATATTTATTCTTATTTTTATTAATTATGTATATTTGTATAAATGTGTTCAGGTGCCCGTGAAGCAGAGGAGGACATCAGTTACCATGGAACTAGAGTTTCAGGTTGTGAGCTGTCCACTGTGGGGGCTGGGAACTGAATTGTGAGCTGTC
>NW_021604637.1:2838080-2849945 GCF_004785775.1 Grammomys surdaster | reverse complement strand
ATGGGAACTGAATTGTGAGCTGTCCACTGTGGGGGCTGGGAACTGAACTGAGGTCCTCTGGAAGAATAGTGGAGGTTCTACTCCAGTCCCAGATCTATCATTTTTTTTGATAGTTACTGTAAACAGTATTAATTTCTTTACAGTTTTTTCAGATGGTTTACTAGGAATGTTCTACTTTGTATGTTGATTTTGTATCCTTTAACTTTGCCCAATTATGTGCTCTAACAGTATTTCTGGTAGAGTCTAGAAGAATGTGAGTTTTACTTCCTCCTGTCCTGCCTGCACACCCTCATTTCTGATTCATACTTATTTCTCTGCTTGAGGCTTCTCATTCTGTGTGAGCAACAGTGTTGTTCAGATCACACAGGAGATAGTTTCAATTTTCAATTTATTTATATATATATATATATTTATCATAGAGACATGTTAACTCTTATAAAATGGCCTTCTTGTATGTCCTTTGAAATGATCATACGATATTTGCTATTTAGTCTAGAGATGTGATATATCAGCTTTATGGTTAATATGACTTCCCCTTTACCTTCTCTTCTTCCTTCCCTTCCTGTATCTCCCTCTTTACTTCTCCCTTTTCTTAGTCTCCTTCTCTTTCCCCCTTAGCAATGTTAGGCAGCTTCGTGAATGCTAGGCAAATAGAGTGCTACCACTCATCTATGCCACCAGACCCAGGATAGCTTTTACAAACGTGCTGTAGGATTCACTCTGCTAACACTTTTTTTTTAGATTTTTTTTTTTCGCAGCTGTGTTCACAAGGTGTCTCAGTCTCTGTTTTCTTCTTGTTTCCTTGTCTGGCTTCAGTGTTAGTATAATTCTGGCTTTATAGAATGACTTTGGAATTATTCCCTCCCTTTCAAGCTTGGGATAGTTTATTAAGAGTTGATGTTAAAGCCAGGAATGGTGGCACATGCCTGTTATCCCAGCCCTTCAGAGGTAGTGGATCAGGAGTTCAAGGCCCATCCTGTGCTCATGAGGCTTTATCACCCCCAACTCCAATAATCAATGCTCTTTAACCCTTTGTGGAATGGAACCGTGAGCCACGACTTTCTCTCTGTTGGATGTCTTTTTTAAAGTTACTGATTCACTCTCAGTCCAAATTATTGGTCCATCCAGGTTCTGCTGCATAGGATTTTCTTGATGAACTGTCTTCTCTGTCATATGATACTGAGGCAGGAGGACAAGAGGCCCATTTTGTCTGACAAGAGTCTGTGGCACCCTTCTCCTTCGTGGTCATCATTGGCTTGGAATAGCTTCTTTCCTTCCTCCTTTGCTTTGAAGCTATGTTCATAATCCACACCTAAAGGTCTAATTCAGGTAGCCAGTAATAGAATTCTAAAAACCACATTCAACAAGACCTGGAAAATTAGCTCAGCAGTTAAGAATATTCGCTGTTCTTGCAGAGGGTTGGGTTTGATTCCTAGCACACACACAATGGTTCACAGCATCTGTGCCTTCAGTTACAGGGAACTAATGTCCTCTTCTTGCCTCCATAGGCACCAGGTACCCACATAGTAGTACACAGACATATGCAGACCAAAATACCAAGATACATTAAATAAAATAAAGAAATCTAAAATAAAAAAAACCCAAGCCCACTCCTGCACTCCACATCTGGTTAAAGAGTGCTTGTGGCTAGCACAGTTGCTGGAGCATACTGCTGTGTTCGTTCACTGTTTTCTGCTTTGTGCTCCCTCTGCTCCAGTCTGTCTCTTGCCGTCTTGTTTGGCTTTGATGATTTTTTAAAATAGTTATATATCTTATTTTCTCTCTTCTGTGTTTCTGCTGTAGAGTTTTCTCTGTGTATTTGGGACTTACCTAAATTTTATAGTTGCAGTAGTCTTCTTTTTTTTTTATTTTACTTAGTCATTTATTTTGTATACTGTGTTCTGCCTGCATGTATGCCTGCAGGCCAGAAGAGGGCAACAAATCTTATTATAGATGGTTGTGAGCCACCATGTGGTTGCTGGGAATTGATTTTAGGACCACTGGAAAAACAGCCAGTGCTCTTAACTAATAAGCCATCTCTCCAGCTCATAGCATCCTATTTTTAATGGATGACAATTTCATCCACACTGAAAAACAAAATACAAAATATAAAATACAAAAAACTACTCACCAGGCCATGGTGACACACACCTGTAATCCCAGCACTTGGTGGGCAAAAGCAGGTGGATCTCTGAGTTAAAAGCTAGCCTGGTCTACAGGGTGAGTTGCAGGACAGCCAAGGCTACACAGAGAAATCCGGTCTTGAAAAAACAAAAAAGTAAAAAACGAACCCACAAACTCCTATTCACAACTTCCTTCTTCCACACCTTTTATGTTGTTATTGTCATAACTGGCCGGCTGATATACAATAAAGGTGCAGGAAACTGTAAGGAAAGGCTTTTCAACAAGTGACAGAGGGGCTGAAAATCCAAAACAAACTATCTTATCGAATATCACACGAAATGGCTCCAGAGAAAATTCACTTTTGATGAGATTTAACATTCCATCAATACACCAGTGGAACCAAGCATTATTGAGGAGAAATAGAGACAGATGTTCACATGGAAATCTATGTGCCAACGTCTGCCATTGCTCTGTTACTAATCATGTCAACCTGGAGGCAATCCAGAAGCTCTTAGCTGGAGGACAGAATGGCACGTTGTGCCTATGCAGCAGAGCGCCCATCATCGGTGGAAGTGAGTTACTAGTGCATGCAAACACCGTGGAGAGACTTCCAGTGAATTACTCTAGGTGAAAAATGGGGTCTAAAAAGTCTGCATGCTATGGAAGCCATCCTCACAGCAGTCCTGGATAGGACAGCTGTGACACAGGGACAGAAAACACATCAGTAGTTCCCGGGGATTGCCAACAGGGAAGAGGCCAACTGTGAGGCACCATGAGGGAGGGGTTCTATATCCTGAGAGTGGTTGGGATTGTATGACGGTGTGTTTGTCAAAACTCTACAACTATACTCTAAAGCAGTTGAATTTTGTTCTATGTAAAATTTACCTTCAGTAAACCTTTCCTTAAAACAAAAAATGCTACTGTGCTGGAGTGAGGCTACCTGCTGTGTTTATGTGTGTGTGTGTGTGTGCGCGCTCGCGCGCTCGCTCCTGTTGCACTTGCGTGTAGGGGTGGGGCAGAGACAGTTGTCAGTCACAGCATGACGTCCTCTCTACTTTTCCGTCCTGGGACTTCTCTTAGGTTAAAACCTGCCACACATCCCTGTTTATTCGTTCTTTGCTCTTCTTTCCATGTTGTTTCGCTGGCTGACTTTGAAGGCACAGTGTCTGCTACCCTCTCTTGTGCTCAGCAAACGAGTCTTTGTTGAATGAATGAATAAATGGACTATAAGTGCCTCAGTTCTATGGGTGAATGCTACATGCTTTCAATGAGCATACGAAAAAGACATTTTTACTGGTAGGTGACACAAAAATTTCTGGGTATCAAAATTTCTCAGTACTAAAGACTAAACTGGGACAAGTAGTTATTCACTGAGCTACAGCTTTCTAACAACCACCACAACAATAAATAATTAATAATTATTACCTAATAATTAATTATTAATTAATAATAAACATTATTTTATTTTTGTTTTTTTGAGACAGTTTCTCTAGGTAGCCCAGGCTGGCCTCAAACTCATAGCTGCCTGCCTCTGTCTTTTGAGTGCTAGGATTAAAGGTGTGCTATAACATATATGGATATAATTGTGATTTTAATCCAATCATACGGATTATGGCCAAATTAGACTTTATTCTCTGCCTCTACAAAGAATTCTAATCTATTAAAAGGGCACCATGTCTACTCTTCTAGACATCGTATTTGTGTTGGCCAGTGTAACCTTTACGGCGTTAGCAATTTCTCTGGAATACCATTGAGATAAGTTCAGCTTTCCTGCCCTCTGGCTTTATGATGAATTTCTATAGCTAGCAGCGTATTCAATTGGTTGGTCTAGGGGTGTAACTCAGTGGTAGATCAGTTGCCTAGCATATCAGAAGTACTGGATTTCATCCTTGACATCCTCCCTTCTTCTCCCTCTTTTTCTCCCTCTCCCTTTCCCTCTCTATTTTTGCTTTGCTCTCTCTCAGAATGTATCAGGAATCATGTCTTAGTCACCCTTTTGTTGCTGTGAAGAGACACCATGACCAAGGGAACGTCTATAAGAGAAAACATTTAATCGGGGCTGCTTACAGCTTCTGAGGTTTAATTTATTATCACCATGGCAGAGAGCATGGTGGTACACATGTCACTGGAGCTGAGAGCTTCATCCTGATACATAGGGTGAGAGAGAGAGAGAGAGAGAGAGAGAGAGAGAGAGAGAGAGAGAGACAGAGACAGAGACAGTGAGAGGGAGACTGGGTCAGGTGTGGGCTTTTGAAAACTTCAAATCTGTGGGTTGTGGTGGCACATGCCTGAAATCCCAGGAGGCAGAGGCAGGCAGATTTCTGTGAGTTTGAGGCCAGTCTGGTCTATAAAGCAAGTTCCAGGATATCCAGGGCTGTTCACACAGAGAAACTCTGTCTCAGGGGAGTGGGGAAGAAACCTTAAAACTCACCTCCAGTGCCACACTTTCTCCAACAAGGCCACACCTCAAAGTCCTTCGAATTTTATCAAAGGACTCCAGTGACTAAGTGTTCAGATATCTGAGCCTATAGGGATCATTCTTCTTTAAACCACCATAAATCCTATAGAGAATCCTATCTTCTAATGATTTTCTCCAGTAGACATGTTCTCCTTCCTTTCTCTTCCTTTCAGACAAGTCCTAAGATATATCCCTATGCAGGCCTTGAACTCCTGATCCTCCTGTACTAAGTATTGGTATACATTACCATGTCTGCCTATGGACATTTTTATAGACAGGAAGCTCCCAGACTCTTAGGTGGAAAGAGGTATGTGATCTTTGCCCTGTCTCTTTCAGATTGGCTCTTATTTTGGGGCCTCCCTCTGTTCTGTGGACATGGACTTTGATGGCAATACCAACTTGATCCTCATTGGGGCCCCTCATTACTATGAGAAGACCCGAGGAGGCCAGGTGTTAGTGTGTCCCTTGCCTAGAGGGGTGAGTGATGGGCCTGGGGGTGGGGTGGGTGTGAGGTGTGGGAGTTGCCAGGATTTTTTGTCTGCGACTGTTTCTGTCTAGCAGAGAGCACGGTGGCAGTGTGAAGCTATCCTCCATGGTGATCAGGGCCATCCCTGGGGACGCTTTGGGGCGGCTCTGACAGTGCTGGGAGACGTGAACGGGGACAAACTGACAGATGTGGCCATCGGAGCCCCAGGGGAGCAGGAGAATCAGGGTGCTGTCTACATTTTCCATGGAGCATCAATAGCCAGCATCAGTGCCTCTCACAGCCAGGTAAGAAGCCATTACTGACTGCACAGCACTGACTCGTGTGATACGGGGATCCTCTGATTTAACTGCTGGATCACTTTTCCTTCATTTCTCCCAGAACCTTCAAAACAGTAACACATCTTTCCCAGATGCCTCAGAGCACCCCCAGTCTAGATGACTTCTCTGTAATGGTAGGCGGTACCCTGTCAGGGTACCCACACTCACTTTACAGCTGAGGCCTGGGGCTGTCGATGACCAGCTGCAGAAGTGAGCATCTAACTGCTAAGCACTGGTACAGAACAGCAGTTAGACCAGAGGAAGAGATGTATGGTTTCTGCTGTTTCTTGTGCTGTTCCTTCCTCTGGAATCCTGGTGCTAGCTGAGTGCCTAAAAGTTCTGCTTCCCCTAGACCTGTCCTGATTTTAGGACTGAAAATCCTATGTCACAGGAAACCTATACAGTTGGACACTTTATAGTATTTCATTGATCTTAGGGCTTTTTATGAGACTTCTGGATTTAGCTTAAAATTTTTCTGTTGCTACATTAAAAGTCTGTGTGTACTGCATGCATATGCACATGTGTGTGTGCGTATGAACATGAGGGTGTGTGTCCTCACACACATGTGCATGCATGTGCATCGTGGGTGATGTGGAAGTCAGAGACTGATGGTAGCATGCTCTTTTCAATCACTTCTCTGCCTTATTCCCCTTGACTCCTTTTGGAGACAAGGTCTTACCATCTAGCCTTGGCTGGCCTGGAATGTACTATGCAGACCAGGCTGGCCTCAAACTCATAGAGACTCACCTGCTTCTGCCTCCAAAGTGCTGGGATTAAAGGTGTGCACTGCTATGCCCAGCTCTTTTCTTCATATTTTTTTATGTTTTTAAAATTAAATTTTACTTGGGAAGCAGAGGCAGGTGGATTTCTGAGTTCAAGGCTAGCCTGGTCTACAGAGTGAGTTCCAGGACAGCCAGAGCCACACAGAGAAACCCTGTCTCGAAAAACCAAAAAAAAAAATTATTTTAAAGATTTATTATTTTTATTTATGTGTATGTGTGAATTGCCTGCCTGTGTTTATGTGCACCACATACCTGTGGGTGCCCACAGATGTCAGAGGGCAGTGGATCCCCTGGGGCTGGAGTTACAAGCAGTTGTAAGTTCCCTGATGTGGGTGCCAGGAATCAAACCTACATCCTCTGCAAGAGCAGTAAGTGCTCTTAAGTGCTGAGCCATCTCTCCAGCTCTCAAATTAAGCCTCTTCTTTGACATTTTCATATGTATATACAATACATCCTGAATCCTCTCCCCGATCTTCTCTTGTCTCCTGCCAGCCCTCATTCCTACATACATACCCATATGTGTTTTTGTTTTGATTTGAGACTGACTGCAGTCAGTCAGGGCCATCTCTGTGACCATGGGTTTGGAGCGGGGTGGGCTCACCAGGGGTTACCAAACATAGTCCATAGGATTTTAAATTGACAGGTGATGCATCCGTACAATACACAAGATATTCTCTCTACAGTGTGGGGTTACGGTTGAGAGCGCTGTGCTTGGCTAACGATAGTTTTTAAATGGGTGAACCCAACATTGTTCTTTTGGATTGTGTGTCGAAATTAAGTTGCCCTGAATCCTGAATCCTGGCCCAGAACTGGTCCCCCCGCCCCTTGGTGACTCTGTCACTGCTGTGTGGGTTTCCTGCCTGTGGGGTCCTTGCAGTTCATTCCGCCTCACCCAGCCATGCTGTGTTATCTCTGAGCAAGCTGTGGCCACGTGGCCTCTGGTCTCTGGTCTCTCATCTTTTCCAGTCTCATATTTTCCTTTATTTCTTTTAAAAATGTATCGTGATAAAAATACTTAACTATTTAACTCTTATTAGACTTGAAATGCACATCTCACACTTGACCTGTTCTAGCTGTTTCTAGGCATTGGTTGGTAATCCTCTGTTTTGCCTCCTCCCTGAGGCCCCTCTGTCATACTCTGCTTTGCTTGTATGATTTGATTATTTTAGACAGCTCCATGTAGTGCAGTGATTTGGCCTTTTGTACCTGGTTTATTTTTATGAAGAGTAATATCTTCTAGGTTCATTCCTATTGGCACAGTGACAGATTTTCCTTCATTGTAAGGGGTGAGTTGTATCCCACTATAGATAAATACCACTGTTGGGGCAACTTGTCCTCAGCTGTCTCACATGCAGGTTATCCCATTCCTTGGCTTTTGTGAATGGTGTGTGTTTTAGTCAGGATTTCTATCTCTGTAATGAAACACTATGACCAAAAAGCAAGTTGGGGAGGGAAGAGTTTATTTTGCTTACACTTTCAGACCATCCGTTTCAGAAGTCAATCATTGAAGGAAGTCAGGACAGGAACTCAAGCAGGGCTGGAACCTGGAGGCAGAAGCTGATGCAGAGGCCATGGAGGGTGCTGCTTACTGGCCTGCTCCTCATAGCTTGCTCAGCCTGCTTCCTTTCTTCTAGAACCCAGGACCACCAGGCCAGGGATGGCACCACTCACCATGGTCTGGCTCTTCCCCATTGATTACTAATTGAGAAAATGCCCTACAGCTGGAGGGATTTTCTCAACCGAGGCTCCTTCCTTTCTGATGACTCTAACTTGTGTCAAGTTGACACACAAAACTAGCCAGTACAGTATGACACTAAATATGTGCTAATATTCCTTCAAGATTCTTACTCTGATTCTTCTGAATAAAACTGAGAAGTGGGATTTCTGGATCATGTGCCGGCACTGTTACTTTATCATTAGCACTCTGAAAAGCCTAGATTCTACATATGAGAGAAAACACACAGTTTGTTCTTCTGGACTTGAGTTACTTTAATTAGCATGGTTATCTTTATTTTCATTTATTCCCACAAATGACCTGATTTTCACCATTTTGCCAAACCCCAATGATCTATGTGTCTCCATCCTTTGGCACTGGAGTCACAGACAGACATGCCCAGGTTTTACATGTGCTGGAGATCCAGACTCAGGTTCTTCCAGGTTCACAACAGGTTCACAACAGGCGCACAGCAGGTGCTTACCCAGGAGCCTCCTTCTTGCCTTTCCACTTACTTCTTTATTTATTTTGAGACAATGTATCACTCTGTATCTAGTCTGGCCTAGAGTTCAGGGTCCTCCTGCTTGGGCTTTCCAATGCTGCAATTACAAGCTGTGTGTTTCCACACCCAGCCCTTTCTTTTTAATGCATTTTAAATTAAGTTGCAGTGTCTGTTCACTTTGTCTACTATTTTGACATGTAGGCTATTAACTAGGACCTACAAATAGAAAGTACATAGATATTTATTCAGTGTCTTGACAAATGTAATTCATATCCCCTTTAGTATGCAGACATGTGGCTGGGTGTGGTAGACTACATCAGTAATGCCAGGGCACAGGAGGTAGAGGTAAGAAGAGATCATGTTTAAAGCCCTCTTGGACTATATAGCAAGTTCAAGACCAGCCTGGGCCATATATGCAGACCTTGCTATAGTCCCTCCAAAACTCAACTTTCTCTCAAAGAAAACCTCAAACAATATGGAGTGTCACCTCTCCAGTCAATTCCTATCCTCCCTCCTACACTGGAAACAACCACAGTTCTGATTATTTTTTTCCCAGTTCTGTTCACTCTCTGGGCTGGAGTACACGCCACAGACTCCAGAGACATTGCTGCCATGGGGCATCTCCACACTTTATGCATATTGGCACCACGTTCTCTCTCTCTGGTGCAGATGGTTTTGTGTGTGTGTGTTTGTGTAAATGGATTTGAAGTTTTCTGCTTTAATTTTGTTTTTATCACAGAGTAAATTTATATGTAAGATGAACAGTGGAAGCTGGGTCCTCTCATTCCATCGCTGCCGTATCTCAGACCTTTAACTTTAGAGGAAAACAAGGCCAAAGAGAGAGTATTTAAAATGGATTTTATTTCAGAATCTCATGCATGCATATAACGTGTTTGATCAGATCTACCCCCATTCTGTCCCTCCAAGTCCTGTTATATTTTTCATATCACTTTCCCCTCCCAACTTCATATGCTCTTTCTTTTAGTGTGTGTGTGTGTGTGTTTTATCTTATGCATATGGGTGTTTTGTTTGCATGTCTGTGCACTGCTGTGCCTAATGCCTGAGGAGACCAGAAGAGGGCGTCAGATCCTCTGGAACTGGAGTTACAGGTGCTCTTGAGCTGTAGGTCTGGAAAAGCAGCCAGTGCTTTTCCCCTCTGAGCCCACTCTCCAGCTCTACATGTGTCCCCTACCTCAAACCCTACTGAATCCACTAAGCACTGCTAGTGTGTGCATGAGCGTGGGGAGCCGCTTGGGGGCTACATGCCTGGTGAAAACTGAAGGAGAGGGTACTTTGTATGTGCACATGTGTGTGTTCACCCACAATCTGTGGTTAAAAGCAAATACAAAATGGGTTGTGCTATTTTGCCTTTATTGTTGTTTATATTTTTTTCTTATATGATTGAAATAAAAGGTGAGTACTAGTGGGAACAGCTAATAAGCCAGGGACCTCTAACCTGCCACATTACAGGTAATTTCAAAGCAAGTGTCTTCCCAGTGAAACAATACTAGAGGTCCCCAGGATATGGCTCGTTGTTACAGTACTTGCCCAGCTGGACCGTAGGCAGCAAACACACAAACCTCCTTCTCCTCTTCCTTATTTGTTGTTTTCTTTGTTTGTTTGTTTATTTGCTTTTCAAAACAGGGTTTCTCTGGGTAACAGTCCTGGCTGTCCTGGTACTCACTTCATAGACCAAGCTGGCCTCTGGGATTAAAGGCATGTGCCACCACTCCCAACCACGGTTTTTCTTTTAAAGGGGTGTGTGGTGTGTCTGCGTGTGTGTGTGTGTGTGTACTGACATATAGATCTTAAGAAATGGATTGGTAGGTGTGAGCAAGCACAGTAAACATAGATATCAAACACTAGGCTGGCAAGATAGCTCAGCTGGGAAAAATTCTTCCCACTAAGTCTGCCAACCGGAGTTCAGCCTTCAGAACTCTCATGGTGGCTGGAGAGAAACGACTTCTTCAAACCATCCTCTCACCTCTACACACACACTTGGCACACACACTCCCGTGACCTGAGTTTGCTGCCTGGGACCCACAAGGTGGAAGAGAGATCTGATTTCTGAAGTTGTCCTCTGACCTCTACATGAGCTCAGTGGTGTGGGAATCCCCACTCTCTCAAGGAAGATGAATGTAACAAAAGAGATAATGTGGGTTAGATCAATACTCAATGTTTGCATTTTTCTGCCTATATAAATGAGGACTGTATATTTTTATTTCCTTTTTTGTAAAACTTTCAGTTTTCTTTAGGAAACTCAGATAATCTAGGAAAATTTGGGTATTGTTTGGAGGTCGTGACTTAAACAGTTCCTTAATATGTTTTTTTTTTAAAGATGACAAAAAGTGTTTTTTAATTTTTAATTTTAATTTTTTTTGCTTAAATATTGTAAACTATGCAGCAGGAACTGCAGGGTTTCTCTTTCCTATTGTAGAAGTCCTTTGTTTTCTAAAATAAAAACAAAATGTCTTATTATTGCTCAATCACTTCAAGTTATACCAAAATATTTTTCCTCATATTTAGAACTGTAGTCCTTAATCTGGACTGTACATTGGAATTATTTACATATTTAAAAATATATATGCAGAGAGTTTACTAGTTTCCCCAAACCAAACTCCTACATACACGATGTTGGCTAGAGAGCCTGAGGATGCGATTTTGGGATTGTACAGGTAATCGCTGTGTGCACAAGATAAGCTTTAAGTCATCCGAATTCCTTGAAAGCATGGGAGGTAAAGAAGAGAGTCTGTGCCTTGGCTGACTGAGTCACAGGCTTTTCTATTTTCTCTCTTCTTCCTTCCCTCAGCGAATCACAGGTGCCCGCCTCTCCTCCGGGCTCCAGTACTTCGGGCAGTCTCTGAGTGGGGGCAAGGATCTCACAATGGACGGCCTGATGGACCTAGCTGTGGGGGCGCAGGGGCGTCTTCTGTTGCTCAGGTGAGAGGCTCTCCCATTTTACCAGCCCTTCCCCCTTGGAACGTCTCTACTGGTTCCTGATGGCCCTTTGATGCTCCTCTAGAGCCCAGCCCGTGCTGAGACTGGAGGCAACCATGGAATTCAACCCCAAGAATCTAGCAAGGAGTGTGTTTGCATGTCAAGAACCAGTATCAAAAAACAAGGATGCTGGGGAGGTCAGAGTCTGCCTCCGTGTCCGCAAGAACACCAAGGATCGGCTGCGAGAAGGTGAGGTGTGCCGGGTAAACCTGGTTTTAAAACGTGTCTCATCTCTGCCCAGCCTTCTAGCAGAAGAAAGTTCTGACTGGCGCTGACAGCCTTTTAAGCCTGGTTAGAATGATTGGGACAGCCCCCTCAAATCCTACCAGAGAAGTGGTACTTTTGCCTTGTGTCAGCTGTCTAGAGAAAGAGAAGCAGGACCCTCGCCATTTGTCGGAGAGCAAACTAGCCTCTCTCTCTCTCTCTCTCTCTCTCTCTCTCTCTCTCTCTCTCTCTCTCTCTCTCTCTCTTTCTCTCCCTCCCT
>NW_021604637.1:2824033-2837680 GCF_004785775.1 Grammomys surdaster | reverse complement strand
ACCCTCCCTTCCTCTCTTCTTCAGCCCTTCCTTCCTTTTTTATCCTTTTTTTAAATGTAAGAATATCTGAAACATCCATCTAGTCACACACAATGTGTAGTACTATTGTGCATGTTTAAAATTGACATAGATTATGTTATACTTTATGAATTTATCTGAAACTCTGTTTTTACTTAAAATAATAATAATAATAAAATTAATAATAATAAATTATTTTTGTCAAAGCAAAGTCTCGTTTAGCCATGGCTGACCTTCGTTATATAACCCAGGAAGATGACCCTGGACTTCATGGTCTTTTAAGCTCCACCTCCCAAGAACTGGGACTGCCGGAGTACACCACCCCACCCAGTTTTATGTGGTGCTGGGGACTGAACTCAGAACTTTGTCTATGCTAGGCAATCAGTTTTACAACTGAGCAATATCCCCAACTTAATGTTTTTATTATTATCTACCAAAAATGGTTTCTAAATAATTATTTTAAACATACAAAATTAGAGACCAGTCGATGTATCATATTCTTAGACAAGTTTTACATCTTTTCCAAACGTGTTTCATCCAGTGCTCTTTGTTTTTCTTTTCTTTGCCAAGAAATCTTTAAAAATTACTTGAAAGGAAGATTTATTACATTTTACACTCTGCGTATATCTCTTTAATTATGTACATGTGTCTGTGTAGGAATGTGCTCAGGAGTGTGGTACCTACATAGTCCAGAAGGGGGCGCTGGATCCCTGAAGCTGACATTACAGGTTACTATGAGCTGCCTGGTGTGGGTGCTAGGAGCAGGATTCCTCTCCAGGCCCTTAATTCAACTCACTGTGTAGCCCTGGCTGGCCTACAACGTACTGTGTATACTATACTGGTCTGGATCTTACAGAGAGCCTTTACCTCCCTGTCCTGGGATGAAAGGTGTGCACCACCACACCTAGCTTAAATGACTTTGAAATCCTTAAAATATAATTTTTATTTATATATTTATGCATTTACATGTGTGATGGAGTACATGTGGAAGTCAAAGGACAGCTCGTGAGAGTCTCTTCTTCCAACATGTAAGACTTGGGTATACAATCCAGGCAGTGCGGTTTGGCAGTAGACACCTCTAGCCACTGAACCATCTTGCCAACCCATCTCAAGAATATGAAGACAAACATGAAAGTCATACCACTTTACTTCCTCACCTATAAACATCTTTGAAATAGGAACAGTTTTTTATAAGGCCATAACATCATTATCAATTGTAATGCACAATAAATACTTGCTAATATAAGATAATTTATCAGAAATCAAAAACTCCTGTCCCCACATTGTGTACTATTCTTGCTTTCTTCCAGCTGGATCCGGCAGGATAAGATGTGCCTTTTGCTTACTAGTGTTTGTTTTCACTTATTGACCTACTTACTGGCAACAACGTATATATGTACAGCGTAGCCGTTTCTTTTCCTGTTTCATACATGTATACAATGTATCTTGGCTGTACTCTCACCTGTCCTTTTACTCAGTTCCATATTTTTCCAACTAGTCCTTGTGCTATGCTCATGTAATTTTTAATTTTTTTTACTTTTTTTTTTGTGACCCACTGAATCTAATGCTTGAATGAGCATGGATGGGAAGCTATTTACTGGAGAACAGAGCAACATAGCAGTGGCTACCCCACTGAGGAAAATGACCACCATACCCTGGCAACTGCCAATAGCGTCCCAGTGGAACCTCAGGTGGCCCCTCCCACCCATGACAGAATGCTATGTAGTTCTTATGTAGGCAACCACAGCTGATGTGGGGCATGATTGCCATGGCTGTGCCATACAGAATATCGTCTCTCAGCGCTCCCCCATCCTTTGGCTCTTACATTGTTTCCACTCCCTCATTCTTGAAGTTTCCTTGGCCCTGGAAGGAAGTGATAAAGATGTCCAATATAATTATTTTTTAATTTTAAAAGGCAACATTTTCATTAATTTTTTTGAGAATTTCATACAATGTATTTGATGATATTCACCCTTTGTTCCTCTTTTCAGTTACACTCCCATCTCCTTAGCCACTCAACTTTGTGTCCTTTAAAAAAAAAAAGCCCATTGAGCTGCCAGGCATGATGACACACCTTTAATCCAGCACTCAGGAGGCAGAGACAAGCGGATCTCTGAGTTTGAGGCCAGCCTGGTCTACAAAGTGAGTTCAGGACAGCCAGGGCTATAGAGATAAAGCCTGTCTCAAACAAACAAACAAACAAACAAACAAACATCCCCCAACAAAAACAAAAACCAAATCGTAGAAACCATTGAGTCTAATTTGCATTGCCCAAATGCTCTTGGGAAATGGGCCAGGTAGGTTGGTTGACCTACTAAGGGTCACACCCTCACACGAAACTGCTCTCTTTTTGTGGTCAATTGCCAGTACCTCAGCTAGGGGTGGGACTTCCTGCTCGCTGCTCCCAATTTCATGCTGCATTTTGTTGTGCCTCAGCCCGAGTAGATCTTTTTGTCATAGTCACCGTGAGTTCATTTATCAACTGCTTTATTGTAACTGAAAAAATACTCTTTTCCTGTACTCATTATGATCCTAGATTTCAAATCACACGATAGATTCATGGTAATAAAGATGGGATGGTCCTGCCATACAAACAGACACACAGTCCAAAGGACTAGAACTGAGGACATACATATAAGCCCACGTTCACACAGTCATGTGATTTTTTTTTTTTTAAACAAAGAGGCCAACAATACACATTGGAGAAAAGGTAGCATCTCCAACAATGGTACCAGTCAACCCGATTGCTCCATGTAGAAGAATGAAATAGGTCCTCACTTCTGACCTTGCCGAGAACTCAACAGCAAATGCATCAAGAACCAAAGCAAAAGGGCAGCACAGTTTATTTTTATTAATTAGCTTATGATATTAACTTTCTTTTATAGCATTTTCATACATACATACTTTTGGTTGCCTCATCTCCCTGTTTCTGATCGATCCCCACCTAACCCCTCCCAGCCCCGGGAGTTCTCTCTGCACGTCTGTATCACATAGGTCCCATTGCCCTCCGAGCTCCTGTCTCTTAATGCCTCCATTATCCTCCCATGCTCCCCTCTCTAATTTTTTTTTGTCTTCTACACACGCTTACTACCATCAGAAGTGAGATCTCATTAGGAAGCAGGAGCTAGGGTCCACGGGGGAGAGAACACTTGATGTTTATTGTTGTGCCTGCGTTAGCTTGCTTAACACAATATCCTCCTGTTCCACCCATTTTCAAACAGGTTCATTTTCAAATGAGGGAGAACTGATCCAATTGATGAAGTTAAATACGTTTTCTGCTGCCAGTGGTCTGCCTTCTTTCCTTGTCCGTGTTCTTAGAGAGTGTGCTGCTGTGGGAGACTAGCAGTGGCAGACCTAGAGAGAAACAGGAGGAGGAGAAAAGATACTTTTCTAGCTTCATTCTTACTGGTCCAGGGGTCAGAAGAGCCAGTTTGTTTTGGAGACTAGAGAACAGTAGGAAGAAGGTATCATGAAATCTACATAGAAATTCCTTTCAAGTCATTTACTCCTAAACTGCGAATGTCCAGATTAGTAGTAGCCAAACTGGCAAATGACAAAGGCAAAGGAACAAAACAAACAACAATAACAAACTTTAAAAAAAAACAAAATTAGTTTTCTAACATCTTACAGAGTAGCCACAACTTTTGGAGGACTTGCTTAGTGGATCTTCTTCTTCTTCTTCTCCTTCTCCTTTTCCTCCTCCTTCTCTTCCTCTTCCTCCTCCTCCTTCTCCTCCTCCTCCTCCACCTCCTCCTCTACCTCTTCCTCCTCCTCTTCTTCTTCCCCTTCTCCTTCCTACTTGAGATACAATTAAATTACTTATAAAGAATAATTATTCTTATTCTTATTTTGAAAGTAACGAATTAAGATGCAGAGGGATCAGATGATATGTGGATAATCCCACATCTTGAAGCAGTGTCATGGCCCCAGACCTCTGTCCACCTGGTTCCTATGCCCTCTCTTTTCAGGAGATATCCGGAGCACTGTCACTTATGACCTGGCTTTAGACCCTGGCCGCTCACTTGTCCGTGCCTTCTTTGATGAAACAAAGAACAACACACGCAGGCGCATCCAGGTCTTTGGATTGACACAGAAATGTGAAACCCTGAAGCTAATTTTACCGGTGAGATGGCAAATGGCAGCTCTCCTGGCTGAGGGTGGAGTGGTCTTAGGAAGCTGAAGAAGGCAGAGCCTTCTATTCCTACTATCTCTTAGGACTGCGTGGACGAGTCCGTGAGTCCCATCATCCTGCGCCTCAATTATACACTGGTTGGAGAGCCCTTGCGGTCCTCTAGGGATCTCCGGCCAGTTCTGGCGATGGATGCTCAGAAGCTCTTCACAGCTATGGTGAGTCTTGGAGTTGGGGCCTTGCAGGAGTAGAGAACAGAACAGAGCATGCTTGCTAGAACATTGCTATTTTATGTTATTTCATTCAGACATTTTATTTTATTGCTTTATTTCCTTTCCTTCCTTTTGATCACACTCCTTTTCTAGCTTCCCTTTGAGAAGAACTGTGGTAATGACAGCATCTGCCAAGATGACCTCAGCATCACCATGAGCTCTGTGGGGTGAGCTTCTTTCTGTTATTGCTTCCCTCAAATCTGAATCGATGTGTCCTTGGTCTCTGAGGGAGCCTAGGCTTCTTCAGAGATATTTATGGGGCACAAAGTTCCTAGTTCCTGCTCTGTTCACAGCCCTATCTCTCCAAGTGTCTGCAGCTTCTCTCTGTCAAAACAGACTAGCCTTATGGCCTGTCTTCCTCTTCTCACAGCTTGGACACTTTGGTGGTGGGAGCCCCCGGGGACTTTAACGTGAGTGTGACTCTGAGAAATGACGGTGAGGATTCCTATGGGACCAAGGTTACCTTCTACTACCCATCTGGCTTGTCTTACCGGAAGGTGTCAAGTAGCCAGGTAGCCAGATCCTCTTCAGTGTCCTCAGTGTCTTGGCTCTGCTTTCCTCACTCCACATGGCTGGCAGTGGACAGTACTACATTTGTCTGCCTTGGTTCTAGAACCCACTCTCCAAGAAGCATTGGCGTGTGACACCTGAGTCCAGCTCTTCTTCTGAAGGGCATGGGGTTCTGAAGAGTACCACCTGGAACATAAACCATCCCATCTTTCCTGCTAATTCTGAGGTCAGAGCTCCATCCCTTACTGTCTTCTGTCTGCTGTTGTCATATGGAATTCTTGTCTTCCTCTTATCATTTCTTCTCTCTGACCTATTAAACCAGCTTTATTGAAAAGTAAAAACATTCCATGGACTCAGCCATTGTGTACAATCCAGTGGCTTATAGGTATTCTCAGAGTTATGTTTCCATCAATCTGACTAATCTGCGACCTTGCTAACAGCCCCTGGGGGCTGCTAGTTGACCATCTCTGCATGGACTCACTTCTGCACATCTCCCATCCACAGACACATACAGCACGTGGTTCTCTGTGGTTGGCTTCTTTCATCAACTGCTACGTTTTTAAGGATCACTTACCTGCGAACCTTTCTTTTTTAAAAATTTCTAAACAATATTCTTTTGTGTGGGCAGATAATGTTTGATTTATCCCATTCAGGGGTTGGCGAACAGTTGTGCTGTTCATTCTGTACTATTTTTAACCACGGTCTCCATTCTCTGATGCCAGGTCACATTTAATGTCACATTTGATGTGGACTCTGATGCCTCCCTCGGGAACAAACTGCTCCTTAAGGCCATTGTGACCAGGTACCTATTCCACATATGATAGTCGCCCTCCGCCTGAGGCCCAGCCCCTCATCCAGAATGAACCTTTTTCTTCTCTCTTCTGGTTCTGTCTTGATGACTAATTTATTTCACAAGCACTGGTTGAGCACATACCTATGTGCCAGGCATTGTGTCAAGTGCTGGAGGCGATGGTAATGAAGGAGACAGCTATGGCTCCTCCCTCACAGATGCTCAGTGATACAGACAGGCACGGACACTGGTAACCATGAGGTAGTATAAAATAAATGATCAAGTACATGCTTCAGAACAGCTTAGGCAGGGCCTTTGACATGGCTCAGTGGGTGAAGACTGACGCCTTACATTCTATCCCTGGGAGCCATGTAAAGGTGGAAGGAGAGAACTGACTACAAAGTTGTCCTCTACCCTATAACATGTGCTGTGGTGTGTGTGAACCCATCCGCCACCCACAACAGCAATAAGCATACAGAGATTGCTGAGATGGCTCGTCAGGTAAGGCTGTCAAGCCTGATGGCCCAGGTTCAATCCCTGGAACCCACATGGCGAATGGAACAAACCAACTCCCAAAAGTTGTTTTCTGACCTCTGTGAGGCAGAGAGCTGTGGGGTTAAGGACAGTAGACATGGAGACAGCTGGATGCAGAGGGTGAGGAAGGGGGGAATGGGAAAACTGATTCTCAGTTCTTAGAGGCAGCTAAGAAACTGCTTTCCTTTCAGTGAGAACAACATGTCCAGGACCCACAATACGGAGTTCCAGTTGGAGCTGCCTGTGAAGTACGCCATCTCCATGGTTGTCACCAGGTGCTGCTCCACCCCACTCCTGCCCTTCAGGCTGGGCACTGCCAGCTTTGTCTTTGTGTTCATACACTGCCTTGTGTTGTGTGTATATATATACATGTGCCTGTGTGGAGGGGTGTGTGTGTGTATGTGTGTGTGTACATGTGACAAACCCACACACTCAGTGTCTGACAGACATTATCTCTTAGAACTGCCACCTTCCTAGTCTCTGTATATTCAGTTCAAACCCCCTTCTCAGGACACCTTCATGTTCTGTCACCTGTTGTCCCCTCTTTTTTCTTTTAGTGATGAGGGTTCTACCAAATATCTCAACTTCACAGCTTCAGAGATGACCAGTAAGGTCATACAGCATCAGTACCAGGTGAGGAGCAGGGCAAGCCTGGGTCCTGAGAGGATGCTGAGAAGGGAACTTGATGTAAAGGGAAGGCAGAAAGCAATCGTAGGAAGCATGAATACTGAGTTTCCTGTGTGTCAGGTGCAGTTCCAAGTTTGCTCTACACTCCCCCCCCACATGTATACACACACACACACACACACACACACACACACACCTCTATCAGTCTATCAGGCCCCTGAACACTCTTGCTGTCCCTTGTAAATAGATGTAGAAATTAATGGTCAGAGAGACTCATGAACTATCTCTAAATCCTCACACCCGGCAAGTGGCAGAGCTAGAACTTAGGACGAGCCAGTCTGGCTCAAGTGTGACGTTGGCATTTGTTTACAATCTCTCTGAAGGGCAGGATACTTAGGCCTTATTCAGTGGTCCTGGGAAGTAGGAAATAAGAAGCCAATTCCAAGAGCTAGCCAGACCACAAGGCTAGAGCCCTAACTCCCCCCTTTCTGACGTAGTTCAACAACCTGGGCCAGAGGAGCCTTCCTGTCAGTGTGGTCTTCTGGATCCCTGTCCAACTCAACAAGGTGACCGTATGGGATCATCTCCAGGTCACCTTCTCTCAGGTGAGTCCAGCTGGGTCCCCAAAGTTCAGGTCCTTGTTAAGATCTGTTTCTCGCCTCTTCCGACTCTCCCTTTGGCTCAGGCTGTTACCCTGCTGGGCAGGACTAGAGCCCAGCAATCTCCTTTCTCTTCTCTGTGCCTGTTTTTCCTCAGAATCTCTCAAGTACCTGTCACACTGAACAGAAATCCCCTTCTCACTCCAATTTCCGGGATGAGCTTGAAAGGACCCCAGTGCTGGTAAGAACATGGCGGGCTCCAGCCTCAGGGCCGCACACACGGTCGTCACGATCCTTCTCAGTCTTAGTCATCTCTTCTTTGGTCTTCCTCTTCCAGGACTGCTCTGTTGCAGTCTGTAACAGAATCCAGTGTGACCTCCCATCCTTCAACCCTCGGGAAATATTCAATGTCACCCTCAAGGGCAAACTATCATTTGACTGGTACATCAAGGTATGTTGTGTTTGGAGACTCTCTGGGTAGAGCTATAATAGTCCAGCACCCAGGCCTGGTTCCCACTCTGCTTCCCCCCACAGACTTCTCATGACCACCTCCTGCTTGTGAGCACTGCCGAGGTCCTGTTTAATGATTCTGCGTTTGCCCTACTTCCAGGGCAGGAGACGTTTGTGAAGTCTAAGGTACTCGTCTCGGGCATGGGTGGAGTGGGGTGGGGTGACGCTGTTTGGAGGGAGGAGGAAGCTGGGGTGGTGGGTCCCATCTTTGGGCTGGCAAGAGAAGCAGGTGGGAAGAGAAGTGAGGCCTGTGGCTGGTGGTGCGGGTTGTTGGGAGTGGTTAACCCTTGATCTCAGGGAGCTCTCCAGAAATTTGAGGTGTTTCTCTTCTGCTGTACCCAGTTTCTCTTTCTTCCGTAGACGGAGACCAAAGTGGAACCATATGAAGTTCACAACCCTGTGCCACTCATTGTGGGCAGCTCCGTCGGGGGCCTGGTGCTCTTGGCTCTCATCACTGCTGGCCTGTACAAGGTGCCTCTTGGTTCTTTCTGTCCCATCTCCCCACCCTCCAGTAGCTCCGTTACTGAGTTTGACTCAGTATTGCTGCTAACTATTTGACCTTGGGTCATGGCTCACTCAGTGCCTGGATTTCTTCAGTTGTAAAACAATACTATGAACACCCATTTTACAAAGAAAATTAGCTTAATGCGTGTAGAGCAACTACGATGGCCCCTGGTCTACAATGACCACCGTATAAAGATGAGTTTTCTTCTATTTTATCTTGTTTTCCTAGTCCCGGCATTGATGGTGTTTCTCTCCCTGCCTGACTTCCCTAGGTCCTTTTTATTTTCTGCCCCTGTTAATCTTTGTCCTGCTTGGTTATCTTGTCTGTCTCTGTCTCTCTCTGTGTCTGTCTGTCTCTCTTTCACTCTCTCCCTCTCTTTCTCCCTCCCTCTCTCTTTCTCCCTCCCTCCATCCCTCTCCCTCTCCCTTCCCCTCCCCCCCCCCCGCGTGTGTGTATGTCTGTCTGTCTGTCTCTCTGTGTGTGTCTGTCCATCTGTCTCTGTCTCTGTCTCCATCCCTGTCTCCGTCTCTGTCTCCCTCTCCCCCTCCATCCCTTCCTCCCTTCCTCTTCCCCTCCCTCCCTCCCCCCTCTCTCTGTGCCTGTGTGTGTATCTGTCTGTCTGTCTGTCTCTCTCTGTCTATCCCATTCCCTCTCTTTTTTGTCTTGTCTGATCTTGACCTACTACCATGGATTCTGTGGCCTTATCCTATGCCTTTACCCTGACAGCTTGGCTTTTTCAAGCGGCAGTACAAGGACATGATGAGTGAAGCTGCTCCCCAAGACGCCCCACCACAGTAACGGCCTTTTCTCCATCGAGTGACCCCTCCAACAACAAGCAGGTCTAGACGGTCAGACCAACATGGAAGCTGATGGACAGACATGTCCTTTAGGAGACTGATGCTGTGATGTCTTATACAAAAATGGAGTTTCTGTGTGTGTGTGTGTGTGTGTGTGTGTGTGAGAGAGAGAGAGAGAGAGAGAGAGAGAGAGAGAGAGAGAGAGAGAGAACTGTGCATGGCTCACACATTTCTTGCCTGTGAGCAATGCCTTAAATGCATCCTCTTGGAAGGAAAGGCATCTCTTGGGTTTCCTAGTGTGTTAGAGAAGATGCTAATGAGTCCTTCTCTGGGCAAGGCTATGGGACTCTTATAGGTAAGCATAGCTAGTGCTGTGTTGTCCTCTCTGAAGGAAGTAATATTTCCTTGCTGCGTGAGCCTGCAGACTTGCAAGGGCTCAGACACTGAGTCTGCAAGAGACGTTGGGCATGGACTAGAGAACTGGAAAGTCAACAGAGATGTTCAGCGAGGAGGGAGACGCCCCCCACCACCTAGTCATTTATAATTTAACTTTAATTTAAATATTTGAACCAATTAACCTATCAAAGTACAAAAACCAAAAGATACTCGAGAGGTGAAAGGCAGGGGAGGGAGGATGCAGCTCCCAGCAGAGTGTGCGTCTGGTATATGCGAGGCCTTGGGCTTGGCATGCAACAATGAAGCCCAGGCAGAGAAAAACCAAACCAAATCAAAGTGTACAGTGGAAAGACTTCCTTCCAGAAAGACTGCAGGTGTGTCACACACACACACACACACACACTGTTTTAAGCAAGTGGTAACACACTTTTTTACTATTATGTATATTGTCTTTTTATGCATAATATGCTCAAATAATTTTATGTAAGTTAAAAAGTTATAGAAGTTAAGTTATAAAGTAGCTCAGAGTATTCCCATGTGATTGTAATATATTTAACATTTAATGTAATCTCCTTTGGATATATTATTTCCAGCCATTTGCTATTTTATGAACAATGCTGAATTAATAAATTGGATATATCTAAGTTTTACATATGTATAAGAGTAATTTATTAGATATATTTCTAGAAGTTTGCCTTCTACTTGAAGTGAGTCCCAAATAAAAATTTGATAGGAAGATGAGCTTGGTGGTACACACTTTTAACCCTTTCTAGTCAGGGGGAAGAGGCTGCAAGATTGTGAATTCAAGACCAGCTTGGGCTAAGAGTGACTTCAAGGCCAGCCCAAGTAGTTTATGAAGACTTTACTCAATAGAATAAATGAATAAACAAGGACTGAGGATGTAGCCTAGTGGTCGAGCACTTGCTTAGCATGTATGAGGCCCTAGACTTTATCTTCAGCCACCCTCCCTCTGGCTTCCCCATTGTTGAGGGCCATCGGCCACAGTCGACCAGGTTCACCTGAAAGAGAGGCTGGGAAGGGACAGGAGGGCGAGAAGAGATGAAGCCAGGACAAAGGTTTCTGATCGAGGCTCAATGCTTTAATGTTCAGCTTCTAATTTAAAGGGGATAGCCCACCCCCACCCACAGAGTTCCTTCTTGCTTCAGCCGGCTGGGGGTGAGCAGAAACCATCCTGCTTGGAGGTGAGAGGAATCCATAGGTAATTTCGAGATGTCTCAAGCAAGCTCAGCAGGCAGTCTATTCTTCTCAGCTCATGTACCAGGCTACAGGCAGCCAGAAAGGCGCCAAGGCCAAAGCAAGCACTGCCTCCACCAAGGGCAGGAAATGCCCAGGCCATACCTCCGGAGTCCTATTGTTTGGTCTATTGTGGTAAACAAGGTCTCATCTCTTAGGCCTACTCAAGGCTGGGGGAAGGGCACACCCCACCCACCAAACAATTCAAGTTCGAGAAGGATCCACAACATACCTACAGGTAGAAGGAGTTATCTGGGCAATGGAAGGCAGCTGTCAACCGATGGGATGTCCCATGTCTCTGGAACTGCTAGTGTAGAGTGAAAAATTATAGATGCTGGGTATATAGAATTCTTTTTAGACATATAAAATATTCTTTAGGCTTTCTTTATAAAGACATGGAGAAACTGAGCCATGAATCAAGTTAGGAATGTGGAAAGACCAGTCACCATTACTGGAACTGGCCTATCTGCAAAGAGAAAGGAAAAAATGCAAGTGAACTAGGTGGAACCAAGCTGGGAACCAAGCTCAGAATCATAGTGACAGGGCAAGGCCGAAGTAACAGGGCAGGACCACATTCTTGAGAAAGATAAGCATACAGAGAGTTTTCACCTGATCCTGACTCAGTAGGTTGGGTTCCTTTAGAATGTTCCACTATTTTTATGTTATGCCACCTCAACAACCCCTCATTCCCCTCCCCATTCCTTGGTTTGTGGTTTTTCCCCTTAAAAACCCTTCTCAAACTGGCTGTCGGGGTCAATTCCGCTCCTGCGTGGGCATACGAATTGACCGGCAGCTAGCTGTCACGCCCTAATAAACCTCGCAATTGCTCTGGTACACGGTGTCTCAAGCAGATTACTGGGTGGCCGAGACTTTCTGAGACTTGGGTGAGGGTCTCCCCTTTGCGGAGGTCTTCATTGGGGGCTCGTCCCGGGATTTGCAACCACCCTGATCTCTGAGACCCCCACTGGGAGGTAAGGGCACCGCGGTTTTGTTTGTGCGTTTTGTGTGTCTATCTGTCTCGTTTGGAATTCTGGAAAGTGCACTTCTGTGGTTTGGCTTGGCAGCTGTTTCTGTCTCGTAAGAGACAGCAAACCTTTTGTCTCGGCAGGAGGCGAACGGGTGACCAGCAGACATGCTAGGAGGGTTACCACTGCCACAACCTGGGAGACATCCCGGGCGAGGAAGGGACCCCAGGGACGCCTGGTGGGTGCCCGTCTGGAGGCCGGGGAGGACATGGTGGTCCTCTTGCTGGAGGAGGTGTGAGAGACCTCCTGGGCATCTGTTTTTCTGTATTGGTGTTGACTTTCTCGGTTGAGACGGTTAGTCTCTTTGTGTAGTTGTTTTGTCTGTGTTTTGTGTTACTCGTGATGTGATAGGGACAATGGACTGTGTGCTTGTGCTTATGAGGTGTCTGTGCCCATGGCGTGGGGCAACTGTCTGTGTACTGTGTTTGTGAAGTTTCTGTGCGCCCATGACAGGGGTGACTGTCTGTGTAGTCTGGTTTCTGTGCTCGTGGCAGGAGCGGGAACCAGGCAAGCCACGCAGGGCAGTCTGAGACCCTGGGAGAGGGTCAGGTTACGAATTCCGGGAGAGAATTCATGGGAAGTGGAAGCAGTGGGACAGATGTGTTGGCACACTGCAGGCCACAGTTCTCTAGAGGATTCTCTGGAGTTCATTTGTATGGGAGATAGGGTCAGAAATGACCCCTTCTCTGTCTGAAGGTGGTCATTGGCCACCGCTGCCTGGGACGGCGTCTGTTGAAGCTCTCGTGGCTGTGTGTCTGGGTCTAATTCTGTGTTGTTCATTGCTGATGATATAAGAAATCTGTTAAATTAGGTCCAACATGGACTGGCCATGTCATCTGGTTATTAGGTTCTCTCACCGGCAGTCTTTCATGTCTTGATTGTGTAACCCGACTCTGCACCTGTGACAGGTGTGAGACTTGTCTGTATCTGGTATATAGACCGCCCGTGATGGGGGTGAACTGACTGCTTTTTTCTGTTTTCTTGATGAACTGTTTGTGTGTTTTTGGACTGTGGCTGACGTTATTTTGGACTGAATCTACTGTGTTAAATATCCTGAGTTAACAAGAGGTAACATGGCCATTGGCAGAGAAATAGCTAAAACAATTGTCTGATCTCCGCGGTGTGTTAGCAAAAGAAAAGGAACTCTCCGGCCCCTACAAGAGAGATTCTAGGTTATGCTTTCTATGTCTATTGTGAGTCCCTGGTGCGCCAAATTTGTCCATGTGTGTCGTTGTCTGTCTTTGTTTCATTAGAATAAATGTTCTATGTTTCATGTTCAGAAAGATAGGAAGATAAAAAGGGTTAAAACTTATAGGCAAGTCCCCCTGCTCTGTGGATGAAAGTGAGGCACAGCAGGAGGAGCCCTGGCAAAAATGATTCTTTGCACAAGCTGCTCTTGGGGACAGTGAATAATGCATACTTGAGAGACAGTGAATACTGCACACCTGGGAGACAGTGAATGCTGCACAACTGGGAGACAGTGATAATACACACCTGGGAGACAGTGAATGCTGCACAACTGGGGGACAGTGAACACTGCACACCTGGGAGACAGTGAATACTGCACAACTGGGAGGCAGTGATAATACACACCTGGGAGACAGTGAATACTGCACCCCTGGGAGACAGTGAATACTGCACCCCTGGGAGACAGTGAACACTGCACCCCTGGGAGACAGTG
>NW_021604637.1:2759410-2824023 GCF_004785775.1 Grammomys surdaster | reverse complement strand
ACTGCACCCCTGGGAGACAGTGAACACTGCACCCCTGGGAGACAGTGAATACTGCACCCCTGGGAGACAGCGAATACTGCACACCTGGGAGACAGTGATAATACACACCTGTGTATCATCCAGAGTAGAAGGAGCTGGGCTGCACCATTCCCACATAGTTATCAAGGCCCTGGAAAAGCCTGTGGGGAATGGTTGATGCATTGCCAGCACTGGCTAGCAAACACAAGAAAAGTTTGATGGCTAGTTTTAGATGGCCTCCACCATCAAGGGGAATCCCAGTGTCCATCTCTTGCACCTTTGTGAATGTGGTAACCACACCCTTACCCTTGAAAGTGCCTTCTCTAATTTTACATTAGTCTGCTAAGTAAGTGGCTGCTACTTCCTATTTATTAATATTGAAATTTCATTTATGGGGGAAACCGAGCTTCTTCCTGCCTCATCCTCCTAAGTTGTTGCAACTTTAGATGCAAGTCATCTTATCCAATGTGGCTGAACCTTTATTTTGTATAAAAGAAAAATGTGAATTTCATAATGTTCATTGAGATGCAAGAAGAAAGTCATGAGCTGGGTACCTGCTCCACATGTTCCAGATGTGGCAGGAAGGGAGGGGCTTACTTCTTCTTGGGGAGATGGAGGACAGTGTGGTTGATGTATAGATTGGGTGTGTCTTCCTTAGTTAACTTGCCAGGTACTAAGAGATGAAAACAACCTTACTGTGCTGCCCTACGGTGATTGGAAGGTCCTGGCACCCTTTTAATACCATATATTTTATATTTTTCCTTTCTAAGCTTGCTGCACTTGCTCAAAATGCTCTTCATGAGACTTAACCAGAGAACAAAGTCTCTGTTGGGCTTTTTTGAGACTTCCTTTGTTAATGCAATTAATATCAAACTCTTTACCTTAGCCTCAGGTAGACTCTTCAGACAAAGGCAAAAAGCAGCCACATTCTTCACCAAAATATCCCCAAAACAGTCTCTAGGCCATGTACTGAAATTCTTCTCCGCTGAAGTCTCTTGGGCCAGGTCTTCACAGTTCAAACAAATTACAGAGAGTGACAAAATTTCCCATATTGCTACTAGGATAGCCCATTAAGCCCCACTTAAAATCTTCCACTGGGGTAACTCTTACCATGTAAGTGAAAAGCTTGTATAATAAGAATCTTGCCGGGGAGTGGTGGTGCACGCCTTTAATTCCAGCACTTGGGAGGCAGAGGCAGGTGGATTTCTGAGTTCGAGGCCAGCCTGGTCTACAGAATGAGTTCCAGGACAGCCAGGGCTACACAGAGAAACCTTGTCTCGAAAAACCAAAAAAAAAAAAAAAAAAAAAAAGAATCTTAAGACAACACCAAAAGAAGGAAGGCTCTCCCATGCTCACAGATTGGTAGAGTAGTGTGAAAATGACCATCCTACTGAAAGCAATCTACAGATTCAATACAATCCCCATCAAAATTCTAACACAATTATTCACAGAAACATAGAAGACAATTTTCAGATTCATATAGAAATGCAAAACCCTGAGGATAGCTAAAACGCCCATAAGTAACAAAAGAACTGCTGGAGGTGTCACCATCCCTGATTTCAAGTTGGACTACAGAGCTATAGTAATCAAAACGGCATGGAACTGGCATAAAAACAGACACACTGATAAATGGAATTGAAGAACCAGATGTAAGTCTCTATACCTGTGGACTCCTTTTTTTTTTTTTTTTTTAAACAGAGAAGCCAAAATTGGAGAAAACACTTCAACAAATGGTGCTGCTCAAACAGGGTTGCTGTGCTGAAGAATGCAAATTGATCCTATTCATCACCCTGCACAAGGTTCCAAGTGGATCAAGAACCAGAGTGGATACCCTGAATCTGATAAAAGGGAAAGTGGGGAATGGGCTTGAGTTCATTGACACAGGAAAAGATGTTCTGAAGAGGACATTGATGGCACAGGCACTGAGAACAACAGTTAATGGGACCTCACAAATCCAAAAGGGTTTGGAATGTCGAAGGACACCATCATTAAGGCAAAGCGACAGGCTACGGAACTGGAAAGTTCTTTACCGATTACACATCTAACAGGGGGTTAGCATCTGAAAGATATGAAGAACTAAAGCACCAGACACCAAGAAAACAAATGACACAATTTGAAAGTGGGATATAGACTAAGAAGAGAATCTCCAAAAGATGAAACACAAATGGTTGAGAGACATCTAAGGAAATGTCCAACATCCTTAGCCGATAGGGGAATGCACATAAAAGCTCCTTAAAGATTTCATCTTACCCCAGTCAGAATGGGCAAGATCAGTAAAATGAATGACAGTTCATGCCGATGAAGATGCAGGCAAAGAACACTCATCCACTGCTGCCCGGGGCACAAACGTGTGCATCCTCTGTGGAGATCAGTGTGGAGGTTCCTCAGGAATCTGGGACTAGATCAACCTAAAAATTCAGCTATACTGCTCTCGGGCATAGACTCAAAGGATTCTACGTCTTACTGCAGAGACACAACTGAGTATTTGTCAGCTGTTAAAATATGAAATTATGTAATTTTCTGGTCCATAGATGGTGCTGGAAAAAAAATCATTCTGAGTGAGTTAGCTCAGATCCCAAAGGACGAATATTGTTTGCTTTCTTTGACATATGAACGTTAGCTTTTAAGTCTTTGATATGCAAGCAGCAATTCAACAGAGGTTAGGTACTTAGTAAGGACTAGTGGGAGGAGGGATTTCCCAAGGAAGGGAACAGAGAATGTACTGCTATAGAGAGATGGGGGAAACTGAAAGGATTAATCAGGAAGGGGAAGAGAGGATAGGCTAGGAAAGGAATATGGGTGAGGGACGACTAACACTAAGCTGTTTGAGGTGCCGTATAGAAACCTACGATTGTAGCAGCTTCCTAAAGTATATACATATATGAAAAAAATCTAAATGGAGTCATCTGACAATGTGAGAGATGAAGCCCCAAGTAGACCCTTCTCACCAGTGAGTGAAATCTCCTGTGGCAGGCTCTATCTAGCTGAGTCATTAGTCAAAGAGCCAAGAAAACCCTCACATACCTCAGGCTGCCACTAAGGTTTCTCTCCACAAACTGATGGTAAGCCCTGTTGTTGAAAACAGTGTGTACACATCGCATCAAACACGGAAAGGTTGAGCCAGTGTGTAACTAGAGGCATCACTCCTACTGACTAAAGTCCGTGGTTTGAGAAGTTGCTCTGTGTGCTACCTGACAAAAAGACAACCATCAACTCAGCTACAGACCATCCAACCTACAAAGGTGACCCGCCTGCAAGAGATGCTGGTTTAACAGTGGTACAATGTTCTGGCAGTAACCAACCACTGGCTTGTTTGCTTGTTTGTTTGTTTTTTTTCCCCAACCACTCTTTGATTAGATTTAGGACCCACTCCAGTATGTGGAATCCATACCTGATATTTCTATGGTAGCCAAGAACCTGGGACTGGATAGGCCATGGGTCTAGGGGGAAACCAAATACTATTGTTCTGCTAAAGGAACACAACAAAGTTCCAATGACTTTTAATGGCATTCTGCTGTTAGTTCCCATTGGCTGCAAGAACTTTCTCTGATGCTGGTTGAGAGAGGCACAAAGACTCCCAGCCGGACAATGCAGGGTCGAAGATAGGAGCCCGCCTTCAGGCTTGAAAACTCACCAAATCTCTGAGCACAAAGTCCCTCTATTGAAATCTCATCCTGGAAATCTTCTCCCTTGAGATCTCCACCCCAGAAAACTCCTCCCCCAAGAAGCCCTAGGTAAGCTTATCTCCTGCTCAGTTCCCTGCTGCTTCTCATTGGAGCAGAGGCAGCCAACCTCTCCTGTCTCTACCAAAAGATTTCTGTGTGAAGTTTGCTGTGTAGTATGACTTTATGGTATGTATTCCTTGGCTCATGACTGCCAACATACCTTTCCCTTCAAAGCTGAAACACTTCTGTTGGAGAAGCCTTTCCCCTCAGAGCTGTAACATCTACAGGCAATATGCAGAGAGTGAGAAATTTCAGAGTACTCAGTCTAAATAGGGCGTTTTCATCCAACAGTCCCCTCAGGGATCTGTGCAGAAGAGCTGTAAGAACCGGAGGTGGTGGATGACTCCGAGGACAGTCCTCCAGACACACCAGGGCTGCTGCACACATGGATGCACAGAGGCTGGTAGCTCATGCAGTTCAAGTCAAATGGGATCATGGTGCTGAGAGAGGAAAATGGAGGGGTTCCCACCTCAACTAAGAAGGTATCTGCAGTTGATACCTGTGGGCAAAAGATATTTACCATACTTCAAGGTAGGCCCCGTGCCCAGGAGTAGAGGGCCAGTAAAAGAAACTCAATGATGTTTTTTTTTTTGTAGATATTTTGTCTCAAGTTGCTTTATTGGGGGGCTTTTAAAAATTTGTCTTATGGGTCTTTTATTTGTGTATTTTGGTTTCCATTGTGTATGTGTGTGTCTACGTTTGACGTTTGTTTCTAGCTTTTTGTTTGTTGGCTTGTTTTTAAAGAGAAAAAAAGGCTTGGAGTTGGGGATGGCAAGGTGAGGACAATCTGAGAGGCGTTGGGGGAGGGGAAAAGCATGATCTAAATGGATTGTATAAAACATTTTTCAATGGAAAAAATTTAAAACATCTAAGGAAAAGTAAGGAAAATTACAACTTATCGATTAATTAATAAGAGTTTTAGGTACTATATCTAAGTTAAAAGAAGATTGAAAACAGGAAATTAATAATAAACATTTGCAGGCTTTATCAGAACTAAAGACAAATATTCACAAGTGGAGATTTGCCAACTCCCCCCTCTCGTCTGTCTCTGGCCTTAAGCCATCTTCTTTTTAAATTTTCAAGTAAATAAAATCCTGTATCAAAGGAAACGGTTACCATGGCTTGTTTTAGACAAAACATAGGGAACAAAGAGATCCCACACTACATTTAAAACTCTCACCCATGGAAGTGAGAGTTAACTGTAAACAGGAGAAGAGCATGATTTACTGACCCCGCTCTGTGGATCAAGTTTTGCTCTTTCGTAATTAAACTGTTCTTACATCTTGAAGGACCAGAGGCGTAAACTGTTTACTTTGTTACTTTGGTTTATTTTTTTGCCTGGGTACACCTTGATCTGTTTTATTTGTTTGACATCTTTTCCTGATAATTGTTTTTATGTAATTGTGTACACACACACACACACACACACACACGCATACACACTTTGGCAAAATCTCTCTATAGTCCTAGTTGTCCTTGATCTCACAATGTAACTGAGGCTGGTCTCAAATGCATATAGAGCTACCTGCTTCTGGCTCCTGAGTACTAAGATTAAAGACATGCACCACTACATCTGGCTGTTATATGTAATTTTTTGTAATAAGAAAAAATGGGAAAAAAGAAAACTGAATAACAAAGTCTGTGGTCACTTCATTTTTACTTTATTCATTTATTTAAAATGGAACTATATATTTTGCATGTGCATGTGGTACGTGTGTGCATGTGGTACGTGTGTGCATGTGGTACGTGTGTGCATGTGGTACGTGTGTGCATGTGGTACGTGTGTGCATGTGGAGTTGAGTCCATGGTTTTTCTTGATTGCTTTTTACTTTAGAGAAGTGAGGTCTCTCATTTGAACTCAAAGCTTGCTGACTTCGCTGTTCTTGTGATCCTGCTCTCAGCCTCCTGAGCACTGGGATGCGGGAGGACCACAAGGCTCAACCAGCATGTGTGTGGATGCTGGAGACCTGGTCCTCCTGCCTGTGCAGCGAGCACTTCATCTCATGCCATCTCTCCAGCCCCATTACACATGAAAGACACCAACTTGTGATGAATGCAGAGACACATGGGTGTCTAAGACACAGAACACGAGCCATCGACATAGGCACAGCCCTAAAAAGATCACTTAAGGCCACCCTTGTGAGGGTCAGGTCACATTGCAGAGAAGTGGGGAGGGGAGTGGGGAGGAGTTGGAGAACAGTGTGCAAGGCTGCAGAATGCCATTCTCTGGATGGGATAAAACCATTGCAACTGCTAACTCACGGCAATGGCAGTCACCTGGATGGAGTCCACACAAGACTGGCCCTATCTACAATCAGTAGGAAGGGGAAGGGACTTATGGGACCTCACCCTTGACCGCTGAACTGTGCCATGGGTTTGTGCTGCTTTCAATCTGGTCGCAGAAGCTTGCTTTTGTTTTTCCATGAGTAGTGGTTAGTGGGGAATTCATAGTGGTCATGGTGCTAAGAATAAATGACTGTTGTGTGCTTAGCCTTAAAGAGGTCACTTAAGTCACTTGCTCCAACCATAAAGCTCAAGGGACATTTTTAGAAGAGGGAACAGAAAGAATGTAGGTGCTGGAGGGTGGGGAAGAGTGTGCAAAATGCTATCTGCTGGACATGACATAGCTCTCACCCTTATGAAGTCAGAGCTATGGCTGCCTGTGTAGAATCAAGCATGGATGGGGAGGGGCTTGTGAAGGCCCACCCCCAGCTGAGAAGTATTGGTAGTATGGCTGTGAGGGAGGAGGGAGGCCATTTTTCTCTAGTGAGGGTGTGGCTGTTGGTAGACTTCCCATGCTCCATGAATAGCCTACAGCCATGTGAATTTGGGCTGTACTAATTGAACTTAGTGGATTAAAAAAAATGGACTATGAAGGTAGGAGAGAGATATATTGAAGGATGTCTTGAGGGAGCAAGAGGGGAGAGTTTGGGATGGATATGATCAAGATACATTGTGAGTGTGTGTGTGTGTGTGTGTGTGTGTGTGTGTATTTGTTGAAGAACTAAAAAATTGCAAAAACACCTGAAATTTTATTTCTTAAATAATTAAGGGTAGCCGGGCAGTGGTGGCGTGCGCCTTTAATCCCAGCACTTGGGAGGCAGAGGCAGGCGGATTTCTGAGTTCGAGGCCAGCCTGGTCTACAGAGTGAGTTCCAGGACAGCCAGGGCTACACAGAGAAACTCTGTCTCGAAAAACCAAAAAAAAAGAAAAAAAATAATTAAGGGTAATAGAGAAATGCTTTGTGTTGATCCAATATATCCAATATATGTAAAAACTCTTTAATTAGATAAATCACTATGGATTTCTTTTCCAGGAATATTCTTTTTTGTTGTTTTAAAAGTAATTTACTGCATTATTAATTAATTAATTAACTAATGAATTAATGTGTGAACATGCCTGTGCATGTATACATATGTGTCCATGAATACTCACACACTCAGGAAAAATAAGGAAAACTGTAATAAGCACGAGTGACTGGCTGTGGCTAAAGCACAAAAGCGAGTTAGTGTTGAAGAAAACCCACACCAGCTTGTGTAGTTTCATGGCTCCGTGTTGCATTTCAGCAACTAAACGTGTTTCACAGAGGCAGAAATCCCAAGGTTTGCTGGCTTGGAGAGATAGGGAGATTTACAATGTAAAATAATGACACAGCTGTCCTGGTTTTACCAGGCAGCTGTTAGCCCAAGGCCATCTTGTCTGCCTGGCAGAATCATGCTCCTTCCTGATAAGAGCTTGGAGTGCTCCTTTAGCTAAGCTCTTCCTTGTGTGACTTAATATTTCCTGGCTTGTTTAGCAGATCTTTTATAACATCCATGTAACATTCTCATCTTATATCACGGCCACTTGTGTGTGTGACTGCATGGCAATGAAGACAAGTGTCTCCCTGGAACTTGCTAAAATGGTGAGTTCCTGTTCAGAGAGAGACCCTGTCTCAAAACACAATGTAGACCCCTTTTATTTTATTCAAATAGGGGAAGTGAGACAAATACAGGAAGGGGAGGTCAAAACAGGAAGGTTCATTAGGGAAGGCCATTGGTGTAAGCAAACAGATGTTTGTGACGTTCGTGACACCTCTCTTATGAAGCTGTTGGTGGCTGGCTCCTTCAAGCCATCAATCTTAGCCCCCAAACTATCTGAAAGCATTGCCCCACTGCACACAGATATGAGTAAACACCTTGGGCCTCAACTGGTTCTTAAGATTTCAAGTTCCTCTGCAATTGGTTCACAAGATTTCAAGTTCCTCTCTAAGATGTCTGGGTCCCATCTCTTAGCTTAGGTCTGTTGGTATAACAGCCTTGTCTGGTTCCCCACTGTCCTGGGAAGGAACTCTCTGTTCATCTGCATGAGATAAGTTTTCTTGTCTCTTGGACCTGGTTCCCTATGCTTCTTTCTTAAAGAAAAGGGGGTTGGCTGGGGGTCTGATGGTGCTAAGTGTCATGGTGTGGGTAGAGGGGTCTCAGCTAGGCAGAAGTGTCAGGATAAGGGACAGTCAATGGCAGTTTCTACTTTCTGCTCCCTGACTTTCAGCCAGGTGTACTGACCTTGACTGATGGTCTTCTTCAGATCCTGATACAGACATAGCGAATGTTGTGCCTTGGGCTGGCTGCCCATATGTTTGTCCTTCTAGAGAAGGACAAAGAACACAGGGACAAAAAGCAAAGACTCAGAAAATGTGGGAACAGTTTGCTGAGGCCAACGCTTTCTTTTGGAAGGGTGAGATCCCAGAGATGGCAGGCTGTCCAGTAGACTCTGCACTGGATTCCCCTTTCTTGATGCCTCTCTTTTCTTCCCCAATTCCCTCCCCCTCTCTCTTATTACTACATCTCCTTGGGCAATGATTTTTGGCTCCTGGAGATAAACAAAGACAGAAAGACAGTATCCTGCCCCTTTACAGTCCGATGCTATGTGAGCATGTTGGGTTTTCCCTGACAGCCTGCTCTCTGCTGGCGCCTCACTGGGTCATATACTGATTCCATAACTTGGATACTATGAACCACTCATGATCCCTGCTTTTCTTTCCTTTTCACTTTATGGTTCTTTTTTTTAAATTATTTTGTTTTCATTCTTCTCTAGTATATTACATCCTGACCTCAGTTTCCCCTTTCTCCTCTCCTCCAAGTCCCAGTCCCCTGGACTACTTCTCCTTTCTCTTCAGAAAAGTTCTGGCTCCCAGGTACATCAACCAAATCTGGTTCTCTGAAAGGTAAATGTGAATTGAATATCTTATTCCTCATTACTTTCCTACACTTCCTTCTGCCTGCAGGATAAAAATCAAAGTCTTTCAAAACTCCGGGGCCTGTGGCCTGCTCGCTCTCCGTTCTTTTCCGACAGCCCAGCCTCATCTTTTGCTGATCTTATCTCCCACTCTTTTGTGTTTACTCTATAGTGTGCCGAGAAACAAGGCCTTCAGTAAGAAATCACTTCATGAAATGAGGAAAAATAAGGAGAAAACCTCTAATAAAAATAGCTTGTGTCCAGTTTGGCTACTGCCCAAAGAGAAACTGGTCCCACATGGAAATTATTTGAGGCTTATGTAGGTCTTGAGTTACGATATTTCACATATGATATCACCTGAGTATATCTTTAAAGTCCCAGCCCAGAGTTGCATTCTGAGCAATTAAACATGTTTTACAGAAACTCTAAGCTTAGCCATTTTAGACCAAACAAGATGCCATCAGTGTTATCTCTAAAGCAGGTCTAAAGAGGAAGATTTATACTGTAAAGGTTCTGTCACAAATGTCAGCTACTTAGCACCTCAGTTCTTTTCTGGCTGCCACTATCCAAGACTGTTCTGGTGGCCCAGCACTATCAAACTTTTCCTGGGAGAGGAATGAGAACCAGAACTTGTGATCCAATGCTTACCCCACCCCCTCATTGGAGTGCCTGATAGAGACATGTTCTTTGATAGGAGAAAGGGCCTAATGGCCAGCTGTGGGCCATGGTTATTTTCCAAAACAGGGCTTAATGGATGACAATCCTGATGAACATACTCATTGTTTCTGAAATTCAGTTTTTAGCATTCTCTTAACCTTGGCTGCCTTTAAGACTCAGCTCAAGAGTTGCCTCCTCCAGAAAGCTGTCTGGGGTCCTCTCAGTCTGAGTGGTACTTCTAGTGGTCTCTGCACTTCTTTCCTCACAGGGCCCACTTTAGTGTTTACCTATCTGTTTTTCCACTGATCTCTGGGTTATGTTTTCTCTTATACCTAGCAAAAGGCTCAGATCATCCCCCCTAATTATGTTTGTTGAGTAAATGACTAATCCACTGAATGAATGAATGAATCAGTGAATGAATGAATGCCAGTCTGTGCTTCTTACATGGATCACATGCTTAATTCTTAGTCTTCTTCCAGTCCAGAAGTGGAGGGCTCCTACAGGGTCCTGTAGGACGGCGTCTGTTCTCTCTCTTCCTGCGGCTCACACTTCAAGGTCAATAGAAACTTCTGTCAGTTCAAAAGGCTGAGTGGGATGAGACCATCAGGGAGTTTACATCTATCCAGGCAAGAATTGGGGAACCTGGAAAATATGTCATCAAGTCGTTTCAAGTACAGTAACTCTTCTGTGGAAGGGTGTGGGCTGCCTCAGTCCCCTCTCAATCTATTGAGATGAAAATCTCAATTCGCCACCCCTGTCTCTGAGTCATGCTGACAACTTCCCTCCTGGTCTCTGGCCTCCTGACCACCTTTCTTCTCATTTGCTTCTTCAGTGGTGACTTGGCAGCTGTTTACAAGTTGCTAGTTGCTCAGAGCCTGCTTCTGTTCTCCAGCCATGAGCCGTACCTGGATAGCCTTTCTTCTACTGATGGGTGAGCCTGGGCCCCGGAGAAGAGGAGCTGGGTACTTGTTCTTAGTGAGTCAGGCCCATGAGATGGAGGCTGTGGTTGAGAGATCGGAATCCTGGTAAGGAGAGTGACTTGACTTTATGGGGAAGCTGAGACATGAGGGCTTTGGATCTGGAGTTTGGGGAATGAGAGAGTATCAAAGAGGCCGTTGGGGGGAGAACTCAAGAGATCTTGAGAGTGAGGCGAGTTTGCCTTGACAACCCACAGATTCTGAAGTAGGCAGAACACGTACATTGCATGGTGCACTCATTAATCCCCTATGGTTTCCAAGTTTTCCTGGATTCTTTTTCATCAAAGCCCCACAGATAGAGAAGGAAAAAATGTGGCTTCCAACTCTGATGCTCACTCTGTGGAAACAGATCTGAAATTTAACAGTGGGAAGTGACTCATGAGCTAGGCGAAGCAGAGATGAGAGTCGAGTCTGGAGTCCGGGGCCGGGGGCTCTGGGGTATTGAGTGTGGAAGAGCGGCAAGGGAGTCAGGAGCCTGAGAGATGCGCTGAGGGACTCAGGAAGCTGGTCAGGAGGGAGGGGACCTTCTCTAAAGCGTCTCATGCTTCTCCAGTGTTTGTTTCCTGTCTTGGCTTCAACTTGGATACAGAGAAGCCAACACATTTCCACATGGATGGTGCTGAGTTCGGACACAGCGTACTCCAGTTCGACGGCTCCTGGTAAGGACTTGGCAGTAGCTATACAGGGTCCCATCCTCCCTAGCCCCACACGCCAGTGGTATCACATGCAGACATTTTCTTTATGAGATGTGGCAATTTTATTCCTGTTATGAATGTTTTACTGAAACCAGTCCTTTAGAACAATTTCAGATAACATTTACTGAGTGCTTGCTAAATGCCAGGCACTATGACCTGCAAACCACAGGGGTGTTCCTTTAGACTTCACTGTACACTTACAAGGACTTGTCTGTCCATCTAAAGTATGTTTATGAAATACCTAGATGCCAAAAAATGGAGGGCTCCTATTAGGAGAGAAAAAAGCAGAAAACAAAACAAACTACTAAATTGAACTTCCATTTTCCAGAGGTAGAGTTAGCTCTCTGTAGTGACTCCTAACTGCAGTGCTCTCTCTGTTTCCCCACAGGGTGGTGGTTGGGGCGCCAAAGGAAATCAAAGCCACGAACCAGATAGGTGGCCTCTACAAATGTGGCTATCACAGAGGCAAATGTGAGCCCATCTATCTCCAGGGTGAGTCACGGCCCTGCTTCAGGCCTAATACTGAACTCCTGGGCTATGTGGCCTGTGTAGATTCCAGGAGTCCCACTTGGCAGCTCCAGCTGTCTCCATAAACTCAGCCTCAGACACGCCCCTGGGCTTACCCACTGTACCCCCATGATGCTTCAGCTCCCTTATAATCTGGATGTCTGCTTTACCTATGGGGCCTCCCTGTTAGCCAGGTGGAGTGTGAGAGTCACTCATTTCTTATATAACATCTTCTGTCCTCAAGGGTGACTGTGCACATGTCTGTTTCCACAGTGCCCCCAGAGGCTGTGAACATGTCCCTGGGCCTGTCCCTTGCTGCTGCCACCAACCCTTCTCGGCTGTTGGTGAGTGCTCTTGGTCTTAAAGAAAGATCTTGAGGGGGAGGAATAGGAACCCAGGCTTCTGGACTAGGGGTATTATGGAGGCTAGAGATGCAGGGGCTGAAGAGTAGACCAACAGAACAAGCTCCATTCATCATTCCCTTTGTACCAAGGCTTGTGGTCCTACTGTGCACCACACATGCAGAGAGAATACATACTTGACAGGGCTCTGCTTTCTACTGAGCTCATCATTCATGAAGAACCAGAACTTGCCAACCAAGCAGCAGGGTAAGCAACCACTGGCTCCTTTGGGGAGTGCATGCATGTGTATCTTGGCTTCAGTGGGTCAGATTCTTTTCCAAAAGGGAGGAAGCAAGAGTGAATCTGAAAAATACATTGCCAGATGGTACAGCTGGAGAGATACTGCTGGCCCTAATACCTAGTCTGTTATTGTCTTGGAATTTTGGGTTTTGCATCTGTCAAATATGACTAGTAATGGGTGGAACTTTGCAAGTAACACAAGGTGACCCATTTGGTATAGTGCCTGATCTGACATGACAGTGCTGATGAGATAAGCTGCTATTACTCTTAGAATGAAAGTGAAGGGGATTAGTATTCCAGTGACTGGTTAGTGCAACCATCTGGGACTTGCTGATGAAGGTGCAGCCTGAGTTGGATACATATATGTTCTCTCTCTCTCTCTCTCTCTCTCTCTCTCTCTCTCTCTCTCTCTCTGTGTGTGTGTGTGTGGTGTGTTTACCAGGTCAAGACATGGGGCTTGGCATTTCTGGTGCTGTTGGAGATGGAAGATGAGGTGAAGGAATATGGGCTTTCCCGACAGCAGGCTGAGGCTGTTTTCTGGTTTCATGCTCACTCTGAGACCCTTAGGGAAATGGATGGACATCTCTTACACAAATCCCCTGGATTTAGACTCCAGCAACAGAAATGTCAGAACACATGTCTCTGTCTTTTGAGAGAGACACAGAAAGGGAAGGCTGGGAGGAGTGGTAGGCACATTCACAGAGGCTGTAGACTTGGTTAGTGGGCCTTATCTTCTTGGGTGTGTCCATCACCACTCTGTGGGGAGACAAAGAACACTGCAGTTAAGAACCCTGATACTGCTGCCACTCCAGAGGGTAGAGCCCATTTTCCTGAACTGGGAAATTTTCACCTGAATAAAAATTCTAATATTGCCCTGGAGGAGAACCCATATTGAAACTGAGAACAAGACAGAGGTAGTGTGTGGCTCTTACCAGGGTTGATATTGAAAATACCTAAAAAAAATACAGTGTAGCACTAACTAATAAGGACAGGGACGGGCCACAGACTATGGCCCTCACTGAGCTGGTTGTCGTGGGGAGAGACTGTTGCTGACCTCTAGGGGACGAACTTAACATTCTATGTGGAGGGAGAAGGCTTTCTTGTTACTGGGACAGAAGATGCTTGCATTTTTGTATCTACTGGGCTGGCTTGGTATAGATAGTTTACAGTTGTAGCCTCTTTGTAAGACTCAAAGGCCTTATCTGCATTTGAGGACTAAGGAAGAGAGAATCTGGACACAGACAGGTCTCACAAGTGAGACTGGGTTGTGATTGTCAGACTGAGGTGGTGGAGGGTATTGGGAAAGTGAGTTCTTGTGGCTAAGAGATCTTGTGAGAGTGTCCCTTGAAGGATCAGATCAACATCCTTTCCTAGAGTGTCCAAGGCAAGACCAAGACATTGTGTTCTTGATTGATGGCTCTGGTAGCATCTCTTCCACAAATTTTGGAAAAATGCTGGACTTTGTTAAAGCTGTGATGAGCCTTCAGCAACCTAGCATACGGGTGAGTCCCTGAGGAAATTTGAGGCCCAGGGCCTGCTGGGAAGGCTCACTGGGCCTAAGACTCGCTGGGTATGTTTGAGGAGTCCTGGGGAATCTTAGCCTTCACTCCCATGTGCTTTTTTTAGTTCGCTCTGATGCAGTTCTCCCATTCCTTCCGGACACATTTTACTTTCAAAGACTTCATCTCCGCACCAAGGCCTTTAAGTCTCTTGGGTTCTGTAAAACAGCTGGGAGGATATACACACACAGCCTCAGCTATCAAGCGTGTCATGTGAGTCCAGACTTCCCGTGCATCCTTTCCCAGAGCATCCAGGGTTCCCTTTGGGCCTCATTTGCTTTCCCAAGAGAGAAGTGGAAAGAACCTAAGATGTGACCTGTTGACGCCCTTGCCAGTTGGGGGTTTCTGAGTGGGGGTGGCCGCCTCCTACATGAAAGGCTATATCCTCATTTTCACAGTCAGCAGAAGTCGGTAGTTATATCTACAGACTTCCGGACTCTCTTTCTTGATAGAACAGAACTGTTCACCGCCCAAAGCGGAGCTCGGAAAGATGCCACCAGGGTCCTCATTGTCATCACAGATGGGATGAAAACGGGGGACAACTTGAATTATGATAATGTCATCCCTATGGCAAAGGCTGCAGGCGTCATCCGTTATGCAATTGGGGTAGGACACAAAAATGGTTGCCCACCACTTCCTCCTGTAACTTCCTCTTGAAGCAACTTCCTCTAAAGGTAGAAACCAGTTTTCTTGTCTCCTGCTGCCTTAGGTATGTGGAGCCAGGGAAAGGCTCCTTCAGCCTGGGGACCCCGTTGCTTCGGCTCCCTAAGGCCATTTGAACCTCTTAGAAAGAACCTCCAAGGCTGACAGAATAGTTTTTGCTGGGTGATGGCGCATGTAATACCGTAGCCACCTTTGCTTCATTGTGGTAAAAGCATCCAACAGAAACACTGAAGGGAGAGATGTCCTTTATTTTATTTTTCACTCCTTGAGAGTTTCATACAATAAGATGTGATCACATACCCCCTCCATCTCATATTTCTCTCCCCTTGTCTACCCTTGGTGTCCCAAAACCCCCCTTTTCTTAACTTCGTGTGTTTTAAAAAACAGCCTACCAAGTTCAATTAGTGCTGTTATATGTTCATAGCTGTGGCTCTGTCGTCTGCCAGAGCACTGGGAACCTCACTAGTAACCATACTCTCAAAGGAGGATGACTCAGCCCTGCCAGCTATGAAGTACAAGTAGCTCTGTGGGATGGAGCTTAGATGTCCCCTCTCCCATCTGTGTGGGACTTTGGCCTGCTCTTATGTGATCTTGTGATGGTAACCACAGCTGGTATAAAGTTCATAAATGCAACAGCCACGTCATGTCCATAAGACAGTGCTTCACAGTGCTCCCCTTACCTGCCAGCCCTTACACTCTTCCTCTTCTGGGATGGAATCATTTATTTTGACTCACAGTCCATGATAGAGGAGAAAGAAGGGCGGAGTTCATGGTGGTGGGAGTATGATACCATAGCAACTCACATGTGGAGGACTAGAAAGGAGGCCAGAGAGAGTAGGATGGCTGGAGGATAACATTCAAGGGTTCACCCCCTACTTTAGACAGCCAAGCTTCACCACACAAGTTGCTCAAAACATGAACCCACAGGGGAGTTCTCAGACTTGAGCAGTAACATGACATGTAGGTCTTGGAGAATTTCCATTCTCAATGGGTTGGTCTTTTCTGGGGACAGGTAGGAGAGGCTTTTTACAAAGCACAGTCCAGGAAAGAATTAGAGGCCATTGCATCGATGCCTTCCCATGAATACATATTCAGCGTGGAGAACTTTGATGCTTTGAAGGATATTCAGAATCAGCTGAAGGAGAAGATCTTTGCCATTGAGGGTAAGTCAGCAATGAAGCTACCTGCCTCAGGAATTCTCAGGAATCCTCAGTCATAGGTTTTCCCTTTTGGACCTAGACCCTCATGAGCTAGGCACTGTCCCTTGCAAGAGTTGTTGATCTCTGATCTTAGATTCTCCTAAGAAGTCTCCTTGAACCTGGGAAATGTTGTCTTTCTTCCTGAAAGCCAAGCATCTTGCCTTCCCTAGGTACAGAGACACCAAGCAGCAGTTCTTTTGAATTGGAGATGTCCCAAGAGGGCTTCAGTGCTATGTTTACACCTGTGAGTTGATCCCCTTCTTCTAGGCTGGTGAACACGAAGGCACTGGGGAGGCAAGTTCTAGCTAGCTAGGTATGTGGAGCCAGGGAGCTCTTCCTTTGAATTAGGCTGGCATTCCACTCAGCCCTGGGATTCTTTCCTGCCAGGATGGACCAGTTCTGGGGGCTGTGGGAAGCTTCAGCTGGTCTGGAGGTGCTTTCTTATACCCACCAAATATGAGACCCACCTTCATCAACATGTCTCAGGAGAATGTGGACATGAGAGATGCTTACCTGGGTAAGAAGAGGCTGTGGGCGAGAAGGGCGGGACGGGCTGCCTGAAGACAGGACAAGCCTTGGTGCTGAGGTCTGGGCCCCTCAGGTTACTCCACCGCACTGGCCTTTTGGAAGGGAGTCCACAGCCTGATCCTGGGGGCCCCTCGCCACCAGCACACGGGAAAGGTTGTCATCTTTACCCAGGAATCCAGGCATTGGAGGCCCAAGTCTGAAGTCAGAGGGACACAGGTTTGTACGGAAGAAGCCAGAGTGGAGTGTGAGTGTGGGCAGTATGGTCAGGGTGGAGGAGGAGGGGATGGACGGGCTTTGGGGCCTGTGGAGGAGGTCGTGGTACTGGGAGAGAGGCAGGGCCTGTCCAGAGGAGGCATCTTTAGATGACTTCAAGCTCGGCGCTCCCAGATCGGCTCCTACTTTGGGGCATCTCTCTGTTCTGTGGACATGGATGGAGATGGCAGCACTGACCTGGTCCTGATCGGAGCCCCCCATTACTATGAGCAGCCCCGAGGGGGGCAGGTGTCGGTGTGCCCCATGCCTGGTGTGGTAAGTGGTTAAGGGTGCTGGCTGGTGGCATCTGGGTATGGATGGAGGTCTGCCCAGGTTGGGCCTGACCCTGCCTTTGCTCTGCAGAGGAGCAGGTGGCAGTGTGAGGCCACCCTCCATGGGGAGCAGGGCCATCCTTGGGGCCGCTTTGGGGCGGCTCTGACAGTGCTGGGGGACGTGAATGGGGACCGTCTGGCGGATGTGGCTGTTGGTGCACCTGGAGAGGAGGAGAACAGAGGTGCTGTCTACATATTTCATGGAGCCTCACGACTGGACATCACTCCCTCGTCCAGCCAGGTGAGGCACGGTCACTATCTCCCAAATCTACAATAGCTTCCCCTTTGTTTCTCATTTCTTTCACTGTAACTCTCTTCTGTGACATCGTTGATTTCTTGGCTAAGCACTGAGGATTTTGCAGCAGGTAAAAACCCACACGATTGAGATGTGAGACAACTAACTTCTGCACGAGTGCTTTGACTTGAGGCTCAATACTTGAGTAGTTTCCAAACTGCACCCGTAGTAACTTACACTAGATATGCGAGTCAGGTGGAGATCCTCGTTCGTAGCTGCAGCTTGGTAAGTACAAGGCTCAGTGTAAACTCGGGTTCTTGTCCCTGGGTTCAGCATTCTCAGTGGCTCTTCCCTGCTCATCGGCTCTAGGTCTCACTTCCTCGCTATGCTAATTTTCTTGTCCCTTCATCTCCTTAAATACCCTTTAATTTCACTCCATCCCGATAATCGATGATCCTTCCAGCTACCTGGGCTGGAGCCTTCCACACAGTGGGACAGGGTTCTCTTAGAAGGAACGGCTGCTTTCCTTGGCAAATGTGAAAGCAGTCATACAGGCAGGTGCCTCAGTAGACATTTCTGCAAAGTCTTTTAACAAAGGCCACCAGACACAGCAAAGGCCAAATGCTCGGCATCACCACCCATGAGGTGCCGACATCACCACAGTGAGGTGAGACCTCGCCCACATCAGCACAGCTGGAGTCAGGAGGGCCACAAATCACCAGGACAAGCCCAGCGCTCAGGCACCGCTAGTGAGAGTGGGAAGTGGTGTGGCTATTTTGAAACAATGTGTTCTCAGAAGATTATTTATAGAGTTGTCAAATGATCAGACAATTCTACCACAAGAGAACTAAAAACATGTCCTCATACAAACTACATAGAACGCCTTTTGAGGCATTATCCATGATTAATAGACGAAAGGTAGAAGCAACCCGTATGCCCATCTACCTATGAGCAGATAAACTAAACGTTTATCCATGAAATGGCATGTTACCTCATCATGAACAGGCTATGTGGATGAGCCTCAAAATCTTATGCTAAGTAAAAGAAACCAGTTAGAAGAGCTCAGATATTGTATGGTCACATTTATATGAAGTGTCTCTGATAGGTAAAATTATAGAGATAGCAGGTGGATGACTGGCTGTGCAAGCTTGGGCATGAGGAGAAATGACAGCATGGGGTGACTTCTAACAGGTGTCAGCTCTCTTTCTGAGGTGATAAAGTGTTCTAAATTGATCGTGGACATGGTTTCACAACTCTGAACACTCAAAAGCCACAGAGATGTGAGGTGAACTGTTCAGTGTGTGAATACTTAAAACAACTGCTTCACCTTTCAGAAAAGGACAGGGAAGAGCCCTGTAATTCTGACTGTGTGACACTGGCTGGTCACTCTTGCTAATTGAGGTTGAATTCAGGAGTACTAAGAGATTAGTAAAGCCTCTGCATGCTATAAAATGAGTTATCTTTAATATAAATGTAAGTAGTGTATTAATCCAGAAGTTGTATTTCTCTACCTTACACTAGTCCCCAATAACCACATGGAGAAACCAAGATTTATTGGAAGCAGCACCTCAATAGCTGAGCAGTTAGCTGAGCATCTACCTTAACCTCTAAGCTAATCTGGTTACCTCACAGCCATGATCTAATATATTTGCTTCTTATTATGGGCCTGACTCTCCGGGGTTCAAGTGCGTTTCCACAATCTCTCTCTGGACCCCTTCCTCATGGCTCCAAACCCTCCACCCTCCTGGAAGATTTGAATCTCCCCCTCTCCCTTTCTGCTTCCTCTGGCTGGCAGACATGCACCCTGTTCTCTCCTCTTCCAGCCATTGGGTGATCAGCATTTATTGACAAGATAGAGAATAAAGGTAAGAACTGTTTACACAGACAGGAGATTCTTGATATAAGCATTACACAGCCGTGTCTGTATTGAAACACGATATGAGGGCAGAGAAATCAGTGTTTGACTAATACAAGGGTAAACCTTACACAGTGCACAAGACCATTCTGGACACAGTGTGGTTCTGTTTCTCCTGCCGCCCAAGGAGGAGAGACAGAACTGTCTCCCTTTCTTCCTCTTTCTTGCTGCTGTCTGCGAACAGCTCTACTCTCCCACGCCTTCTCAGTCACGGTGACCTGAGACCATGAGCCAGATAAATCCTTCCTCCTTTAGTTGTTTAGTGAGGAATTTAGTCACAATGGCAAGAGAAGAGACCAGTACACACACCTCTCAGTACACACACCTCTCTGTGTCCATCTGTAAACTGGTCATGATAGCATGAACTGGGCACACCTTGCTGCTGCTGTGAGGACTGAGCATCTGTGTTCCTATATAGCACTCAGACTAGCACCCGGTACCATTATGTTGTTACGGTAAGCTGCGCTTGTTATAATCGTTAGCATAGTTTAACCATGGAAGGACAGCTAAAGAAGGTGTGTGCCTCAGGGAGAATAACCGAAGGTGCATCCAGTTCACACCACTTTGTAGCTTCTCTTTGCCAAAATGTCTTACAGGTTTACATCCAATTACAAATGTCACTGGGGTTCCACCCATAGGCCTTTCTGGATTCACTGACCCACAATGAATGATTCTGGATTCACTGACTCACAATGAGATTTTCCTTCATCTCACTCCATCACACACTTTTTCTGTGAATGGGTGTTTTGCTGTCATGACAGATGGTGGGAGTGTATGTAAGAAGGAGAGATTACAAGGCAAGATAGGAAGTCAGGGAGAGCAGAGAAGGGCTAGTCTCTCTCTCTCTCTCTCTCTCTCTCTCTCTCTCTCTCTCTCTCTCTCTCTTTCTGTCTCTTTTGATAAAGGCTCTCACTATGTAGCTCAGGCTGGCCTTGAACTAGAATCCTCCTGTTTTGTGGTTTCCAAGTACTGGGATTACAATCCTGTGTCCCCACGTCTAGTCAAGGGAGAAGTCTTGTTCTTTTATAAAATTTCTATGAGTTAAATGGATTATATAAGGCCCACTTAACTTCTTGGACAGTGTCTTAGTTAGAATTTCTCTTGTATGATAAAACACCATGACCAAAGGCAACTTGGGGAAAAAGGGTTTATTTCAGCTTACATATCCATATCAGCATCCATCACTGAGGGGAGTCAGGCCAGGAACTCAAAGAAGGAAAAATTGGAGGCAGGAACTGTTACAGAGGCCATGGAAGAGCGCTGCTTACTGGCTTGCTCTTCATGACTTGCACATCCTGTTTCCTCATAGAATCCAGGACCACCAGTCCAGGGGTAGCACTGCTCACATTGTGCTGGCCAACCCCAATCTATCATCAACCAAGAAAATGCACTACAGACTTGCCTACAGGCCAGTTGTATGGAGGTGATTTCTCTACATTCCCTTCTTCCCACACAACTCTAGCTTGCACCAAGTTGACAGCACAGAGGGCAAGGCTGTCAATAACGCAGTTCCACTAGTCTGCTCGGAAAGGTTTGGCAAAGCCTGGAGAATAGCATTTTTTCATTCAGACTGACTCTGTTTTTCTTCTGGACAGAGGATTTCAGGATCCCGGGTCTCCTCCAGGCTCCAATATTTTGGGCAGTCACTGAGTGGGGGTCAGGACCTCACCCAGGATGGATTGGTGGACCTAGCCGTGGGGTCCAAGGGGCACGTGCTGCTGCTCAGGTGAGCACACTTTCCTCAGACACTAGCCATCTATCCTAGGTCCAGACTAGGACTGTTTTTGCTACTTGGAGGCTGTGGTCTCAGTGGCCAAGAGCCTCTCCTCAGCTCCGTGTTCTGCCAACAGGACCAGACCGATTCTTAGAATGTCATCAACTATAAGCTTCTCACCAGCAGAGATTTCCAGGTCTGTGTTTGAGTGTCAGGAACAGGTGACCCCTGAGCAGATACTGGGTGATGCCACTGTCTGCCTTGATATTTATGAAATCTCCAACACCCAACTAGGTGAGTTTCTTCCTTTTGATCCTGACCTTGGGAAGCCTCCAACCCAGGACTTCTGTCTGAGGATGTAATTTTTGGTCCTCTCACTCTTCCTTGTGTTCCATTTTCCCTCACAGGGAAAACAGGTGACCTCCAAAGTATCGTCACCTTTGACCTGGCCCTAGACCCTGGCCGCCTGAGTCCCCGGGCCATCTTCAAGGAGACAAAGACCCAGGCTCTGACTCTAGTTAAAACCCTTGGTCTGGATCGGCATTGTGAAAGTGTGAAGTTGCTTCTCCCGGTGAGAGGACCTACATAGGGTGTGGGGGTAGTTGTGGTAAGATTCCATTTGGGAACTGGAAGCAAGTTCAGCAAAGAAAGCACACAGCATGTTCTGAGCTTTCCTGTGGCATAGCCTTAGCCCCAGATCATGCAGGCCATCTTTAATACCTGTTAGCTAAATAAGCGAACCGATGACTCTAGTTGGGTGCAGCCACTGGGAGTCACCCAGATGGATTTTAGGGAAGAGAGCAGGGTTGCTATGTGACCTCAGGCTGACTCATGCAGGCATTTATTGAGCACATACTTATGGCTGTCCCCTGAGACATGCCCACAGCAGGGGACAAAATAGTCATTTCTCGTAGGGAGTTCCCCAGTGATGATGGGAGGCTCCAAACAAATTTCTAGATAGTGAAAGTCAGGTAGGGGTAAATGCTACAAAGAGAAAACCAGAGAAGAGAATAGAAAGGTTTCATGAGGGGCCATTGAATAAAGTAAGAGAGCTGTAAGTGGGGGGAGGGTGGACCAGAGACTTTCCACCTTGGTGAAAGCTACAGGCCCTTACTGAATACAGATAGGATTGCTCTAACACCCTTTACGTATGCAGAGATAGGACACTGCCAGTAACTATGCAAGGAACTTCCTTTAAAACCACCCCTCAAATGCCTCTCCCTTAGGCCTGTGTGGAGGACTCGGTGACCCCTATCACTCTGCGCCTCAACTTCTCTCTTGTTGGTGAGCCCATCCCTTTCTTACAAAACCTCCAACCGATGCTGGCTGTAGATGAGCAAACGTATTTCACGGCCTCTGTGAGTCTGCTATTCATGAGGTTGGGGCTTAAGGGGGACCCCAAGGCAGGTTGTCTTTTTGAGTAAGATATTTATTAGGAGAGTTATTAACAGTATGGACAGATATCAGCATGATGGAGTCTCTGAGCAGAGTTCAGGCCTACACAGTAGAGGACAGACCACTTTTTATTGGTCTCAAAGGACAGGAAAATTTCACACCATGTGGTTTATGAGTAAGTAGTTCACATCTGGTCTGAACCCGAAGCCAGGCTGTCTCTGATTTCTGGGCAGCAAGAGGAGGACATCTCGGATCCTGTATTATGGGAAAAGAATGTGCAACCACAGTGGTGTGTGCAGGGGAGTGAGGAGGTGGGACATCTAGTTGAGGCTGTGTCCTCACGTGCTGGGGTTTGGCGACCTGAGCCTGTGAACTTCCTTGGGGGAAGTAAGAACAGTGCCAGCCATTTTGCTGAAGCCTGAGAGCCTGGGCTCTGTTGTGGAGCTAGAGAGTCACAGAGAGGCTCTGGTAGGGAGCTTGCCGTTTCCTTTGCTCTGGGAAGAGGCTGGGGTCTATGGGCATGGCCCATATGGGCAGTCTGTGTGGGCGTGGCTTGAGCAGCCTGTGGCCCCAGAACTAATTCCCATATCCTCCTTTTCTCAGCTTCCCTTTGAGAAGAACTGTGGAGCTGACCATATCTGCCAGGATGACCTTGGCATCATATTTGGCTTCCCAGAGTGAGTTCTCACACTCCAGATCTTCCTCAGAGGCTAGCCTCCCTCCCAGGATCTGGGGCTCCTGCCTTTGGTGGACTCACACTCTCACCTGGGGCTCAGAACCAGGGCATCTCCTGTCTATCTTTCACCATGCCACCATGCAATTCATCCCCAAACTGTTTCTAGCCTCAGTCACAGGATCATCTCTTCCCTCCCAACACCTAGCTTGAAGACCCTGGTGGTGGGAAGTGACCTGGAGCTGACTGTAGCCGTGATAGTGTCTAATGATGGAGAAGATTCCTATGGAACCACAGTCACTCTGTTCTACCCAGTGGGTCTGTCCTTTAGACGAGCTGCAGAAGGCCAAGTATTCCTTCTGAAGAAAGAGGTGAGTGGGTTGCATAGTATAGACCTGTCCTAAGTTCAAAGCTCAGGCTGGGAGGCCATTGCTTATCAGTTTCTGGTGGGTCAAGAGATCTTAGCCAGTCTTGACTGGATGGTGGGGTTGTATTGTCTGGGTCTTGTACTTCTGGCACCATATTTTGAAGATACTGAATAGAAGAAGTGAGTTCCAGGGTCAGCAAGGTAAGGACACTTGCTGCCAGGCCTAATGACCCAGAAACCACACAGTGAAAGAACAGACTTGGCACACACAAGCTATCTTATTAGACCCTTGCCCCTGGCACCCTAATACTTCTTCCAGCCATCAGAACTCAGGCTGTCACTCCCTGTATGCCTTTGGCCTCCTTGTCCTGTGTGCATGTAATAGTTGTTCTTTTCCTGAGACAAAAACTTGCTGGCCTAAAACTCACTAGGGAGCTCAGATTGGTCTTGAGTTCACAATCCTCTGACTTACCCCTCAAAACGCTAAGAATGTAGGCATATACCCCCCAAAACTGGAAAAATACTTAAAAATATTGTAAAATAAAAGAGTTAACTTACTGGTTACTCTGGCTTGGGGCTTGCCAGAAAATTTTCCATGACAGCAGAGAGGAAATACTTGAGGTACATGGACCATATTGCTTCTGCCCCAGACTCTCAGTTCTACCTTGATGATAGCAGCAACTGATGGGGTTGTCTCTGAGCCAATGTCTCCTTTAGCCCAGGCTGCCCTCAAATCCAAGTAGCCAAGGCTTGCCCCGAGCTCCTGATCCTCCTGCTTTAACTTTCCCAGTGCTGGGATCACAGGTGTACACCCTCGCACCTGAGTTGCTTTTGTTTGCTGAAATATTTCCAAACAAGTGTTAGACATTGGACCATTGCTTTCTCTTCATTTTACTCTGGAGTTCCGAACAGCAGCATCTAATGTGACCCCAAAGTCATTATGCTACCCAATAAACTGAACTATTCTTCACATTTAAAAGCATAGCCAAATTTCCCTTATTCTCCCCCAAATATCTTTTGACACTTGGTTTATTTGAGTGAGAATCTGAACTGGGCACACACATTGATTTGCCTTGCAGGACTGCCATGTTTCTTGATCTAGCATCCGTAGTGAGAGCACATATTAATTACTTGTGAAAAACAAACTCGGAAAAGCACTTCCCAGAGTGTCAGCAGTGATGGTGTTTCTAGACACATAGCCTAGTATGGTGTGTGATTCTTTGTCAGACATTTATTTAACAAGTAAACAGTTTAAAAATAACGTGGTTAAGAGACGACTCAGGAAAACGGAGCATGGCAGCCATATTAGGCAGTCTTTGCTAACTCTGTTGCATGTGATTTGATAGGGCTTGTGGTTATATCAAAAATAACCTTGTTGGTGTTGAGTAGACATTGAAATTTATTGGGATAAAACAATATGATGTATTGGAAGTACTTTAAATTATTAAGAAAAGAATAATCTGTGGGAACAAGAAGAGAATGTTGGTAACTTCTGCTGAGTGACAGACACAGCAGTTGATAATCTACCCTCTCTACTGAGTATGTCTGAAACTATCCACAGTAAAAGGCCTTTAAAAGAAACAAGAAGCGGGCTTATACCTATAATCCTAACACTTGGAGCTTGAGGCAGGAGAATCACCGTGAGTTTGAAGCTAGGTTGGGCTAGCTAGTGAGTTCTAGAACAGCCTAGGCTACCAAACAATAAGAACAAGAAGAATGAAAACCCAACAAGAAATGAAGGGTGAGGGTTTCTAGCTACTAGACCTTCTACATAGGATGCTTGACCAGATGTTGATGCTCACATACTGTGTCCTCAGTCACAGTCTCTCTGGAACGTTGGCACGCACTTATCTCCTGTACATATTTGGCCTTGCTTTTAACTAGAACCAGCGGTGGCAGCGGCGGGGGCGGCACTCCCTGCACCTTATGTGTGACAGCACCCCAGACAGGAGTCAGGGCCTCTGGAGCACCAGCTGCAGCAGCAGCCACGTCATTTTCCGTGGAGGCTCACAGGTTAGCCTGGCTTCTACACACCCTGACCCCTGTCCCCATCTTCCCTCACTCCTCTCTGACCTCTCCACTTTCTTCCTCAGATGACTTTCTTGGTAACTTTTGATGTCTCCCCCAATGCTGAGCTGGGGGACAGGCTGCTTCTAAGAGCCAAAGTGAGAAGGTAAACTGGGCCAGCCCCCCTTGGGGGGGTGTCCTTCTCCTTCTGATCCTTACATCCCATGCTCCATCTCTGTTCCCAGTGAGAATGGCGTATCTGAGACCCAAAAAACCACCTTCCAGTTGGAGCTCCCAGTAAAGTATGCCGTGTACATCGTGATCAGCAGGTTCGTTCCCTGGACCTCAGAGTGGTTCTTCTTCACTTAGAAACAGTGTATGCAAGGGTCACTACTGATCATCTGGGATATTTCAGGTGTCATTGTCCTTCTTTCCAGTGGGAGATGATGCTGATAACTGTGCATGCTCACCAGTGGATGTTTGTTATTGGCTGGTTTTGACATTAATTGTGAAATCATTATGACAGCATATATTTAATACAGGTTACAGGTCTCAAAAGGCTTTGAAAATCCTCAGGATTTTCTTGGGTTCTCTAGGATGTACGAAACACATCCTTGCCTTTGAGGTTCTGAGAGCCTAACTTGAGATCGAGGTTACAGGTGCTGTTCTTTGGCTCTGTGACCTCGGTGACATGGCATTTCAGCCAGCTTTCCATCACTACAAGACTTTGAAGCAGCTTATAAGTGAAAAGGGAGTATTTAGGCTCACAGTTTGGAGTTTTAGTCCATGGTTCATCTGCCCAATGCTTTGAGTCTGTGGTGATGTAGTGTCTCTCATGGATGCTCTGGTCTCATGGTAAAGAGGCAACAGAAGATGTGGAGGAAAGAGTTATGGTTTTATAGTCTCCTTTGGGGCACTCCCTCACGGATCTAGAAACTTCCCAGCAGGGTCCACTTCCAAAGGCTCCACTACCTCCTGACTGTGCCACTCAGAGTGCCATGCCTAAATGCAATGAGTGGGCAGGGCTTCAGGATGAAACCATAACAGTGGATTCCTAAAACAGGACAAAGGTCCTTTCAAAGGAGGCTCATCAAAACATTGGCGGGTCTATGATATTGGACTTGACCAAAAGCAGTTTTCAAAAGAGTCTTTGGCGTTTGTGTAAAACCATTTTTTTTTCATAAGAAACAGATGTAGCTCATTGGGTAGAGATTTTCCACCTGCGGGTCATGGCCCCCACAGAGGTTGAATATCATATCATATCCTATATACCTGATGTCTACATTATGATTCATAACAGTAACAAAATTACAGTTATGAAGTAGCAACAGAATAATTTTATGGTTGGGGGTCACCACAGCATGTAGAATTGTACTAAAGGGTTGAGAAGCACTCCTTTCCCCTTTTCATAGAAATTAGAGATAATTTGGTGAGGATGAGGGTGAGGGATACCCTGATGAAGACAGGGATCAGAGAAGCAGGGTAGCGGATAGGATCTTAGGGGGGGCGAGGAGGACAGGAGAAGGTACTGAGACTGGGGGGGGGGGTAGAGAATATCCAGCAGATACCTTCTCAATATTTGGTCCATGTCAGGAATAGTGCTCAGCTACTTTGTATGACTTCATTTGACAGGAACAAACATTTGTTGAGCTCCTGTGTGTAATTAATCCATGCAGTTATGGGACCTGCCTAATTTGAGGATCTATTCTTGCTTATATTTCACACTTTCATTGCTCTGCGTGTTTGGGGTTCTCCAGGCAGAAAAATGCATGTGCTATGAGTGTATACAAAGGTAATTTTATGGCACTCTGCAGGGAGCCACAGATAAGACATACCAGTGTAGACCCATGTGGTCCTACAGGTCAGTCATACTTAGAGAGGTCCCCAGGGCAGTCGGGAACCTTTGGAAGGAGTTCTTTGAGTGGAGGAGAAATGAAACTTAAGAGTGTTGCCATTGGATGAAGGCTGGGCAGGTGTCAAAGACAAAACAGATTGAGACCTCTACTGAGTGCTTCCAGGTCACCATCAGAGAAAGAATTCAGACCCAAGAGATGTATGAAATTGGGAAGAGGGCTTGCTTCAGAGCGAAAAGTACACATTTGAGTGGGAGTGTAAGCTTCTCATGACAGAGTGGCGTCACCCAAGATTCTGGAGAGCTTGTCTAATTGGCCAACTTCAGTAGAGAAAATCCCCCTTGTAGGGTTTACTCACCTTTTCTATCCTTATATGAGTCTGTCTTCAGATGCATGATGGGAACAACTAATCTTGTATGTTAATGACATGGAGGTGCCATTTAATGAAGAAAAGTTGGTTATGATCCCATCTGTCAGCCATGTTAGTCCTAGTAGGCTTGGGATGGTCTTGTTTACTGTGTGAGCCGGCACACGGCACTGTGCTGTAGTGTGGCTCTGCAATTACATCAAGTTACCATGCAGGTCTCCCCTCTTTTTCCCTGTGCCCAGCTAGCCTGCCTCAAGAGTAGGAGTTGTGGGTTAGAATTTGGAGTATATAGGTAAAGGCTATGCACATGGGAAATGGAGCAGTAAGGGACAGAGGTAGACTTGGTTGGTACGTGAGGGACCTTGTGGCCACTGTACTGCCAGGCTTGGCCCAAGTGTGTCTCATGAAGTTTTGTTACATTGAGACCTATGGAAGAGCCAATTGGATCCTTACAAGCTTCAGGGTGATAAAAGGCAAGGAAAGTGGGGGAAAGGGCCTAAATGTAGGGGCTATGAGTCAAGCCTGGATAGGATGCGTGGTCAACAAAACTTGCTGTATCCCACATGTGCAGGAAGGATGGAGATGACAGTTGAAGTGTAGTAATGGGGCAGGCAGTGGTCCCTGCTATTCCAGAGAGTCAGTGGCTTGGCTTTTAGGTGTTTTCCCTACACCTCAACCCAGCCTTTCCCCAGATATCCTCTGGGTGGCTAGCTCCCGCATGGTTCCTTTAGCCCACCATGAAGCTGCTCCCACCCCCTAAACCCTCCTTTGTGCCAGCCCTGACCCCCCATTCCATGCCACCCCAAATCCAGCTGATTACTTGTCTCATCATGCTGGTGCCAGACCTCCCTCAGGAGGCCAGGTACGACTTCATGCTTCTTCTCTCTCCAGCCACGATCAGTTCACCAAGTATCTTAACTTCTCAAACTCAGAAAAGGAGAGGACCAGTGAGGTCGAACATAGATTCCAGGCAAGTGTGGGGACTTGGGAGCGAGGGAACTGGGAAGTAGGGACAGAGGAGCCTGGCACAGGCTCTGCCATCAGTGCCTCCTATACAGGTGATTAATCTGGGACAGAGAGACATGCCAGTCAGCATCAGCTTTTGGGTGCCCATAGAGCTGAAGGGAGAAGCCGTGTGGACAGTGATGGTCTCCCACCCTCAGGTATTACGACTACTCATGGCTCCTCAACTGATGCCCTTGGCTTATATCACCTGTGTTACTTATGAGTCCCTGATCCTGTGGCTAATGTCCTGTTCTCTGCTTGCCTTCTAGAACCCATCCACCCAATGCTATCCGAATAGACTCAAGCCAACACAATTTGACCTCCTGACTCATATGCAGAAGAGTCCTGTGCTGGTGCGGAAAACTGACTGTTTAAGCACATTAAGCTATGCATCAGAGGACCTTGAGCTCTCTTTCTGAATGTCAAATGGCACCTGCTGAATAACCAGCTCTATTTTGGCCTGCATGCTTCTGTCAAGTTCCACAGCTTACTGCTGTCTCCTACCCCTAGACTTACTTTCCTCTGGTCTGATACTATTTCTCTGTCCCCAGGACTGCTCCATTGCTGACTGCCTGCACCTCCACTGTGACATCCCCTCCTTGGGCGTCCAGGATGAGCTTGACTTCATTCTGAAGGGCAACCTCAGCTTCGGCTGGATCAGTCAGGTATGTGGCCAATAGCAGAGGCCCTTCTCTGGTCCATGTGTGCCTGGTGGGCCTGGGGCATCCTTGGGTCAGGGCAGTTCTTGAACCCTGAGCTGCCCCAGATCTAATTCCCAGCTCTACCCCACTCCATCTTTTGCAGACATTGCAGAAAAAGGTGTTGCTCCTGAGTGAGGCTGAAATCACATTCAACACATCTGTGTACTCCCAGTTGCCGGGGCAGGAGGCATTCCTGAGAGTCCAGGTAGTGACTGTGGCAGGCGGGAGCCAGGCTGCTGAGAGAGAGGGCTCTGAATGTTCAGTCTGTGGTGCTGGCTGGGGAGGGGGTGTCTGCCAGTCTGGAGGGAGGATGAAGGTCCCTAGACACTGGGAATGCATAAGTGGTTCTGTAGCTCAATGGTTGGAACAGGGCGTTAGTAAGGAAAAGGGAATAGTAAAAGCTGGGAATCTGGGGAGAGTGTGAGACAGCATGAGATGCGAGGCTGACTATGGCTCCATCTCCTCCAGACGAAGACAGTGCTGGAGATGTATGAAGTCCACAACCCGGTCCCTCTCATCGTGGGCAGCTCAGTGGGAGGTCTGCTGCTGCTAGCTCTCATCACAGCCGTACTCTACAAGGTGAGCGATGTGTCCTCCTTACAGCAGGATTTGATCCTGTTCCCTCTACAGGGCGAGCAAGAGTTCAGGCTGAGTCTGAGGTACGCTATCACCAGTACCAGGAATGAATGCTGACACAAGCCCCAGCGCTGGCCTGGGTCTTGGTCTTTTTCAGCTCGAGGGTTATTTAAGGCACATGATTTTGCCCACATCTAAATGATACAATGTGTACTAGGATATTTGAAAGTAGTAAAGGCTGCAGAAATGCTTACCCTTCCACTCCTTTAGTCATCTCTCTTCCTCCCCCCACCCCGGCATGTGCGGGTGATATGTTCATGGATGTGTGTATATATGCATGGGTGTGTAGGCACACATGAGTTTGTGGGAATGCATGCATATGTACATGTGTACATGTGAAGGCTATCTGAAGGTGTTAGGTGTCTGTCTCTATTGCTTTCTACCTTATATATTGGAGCAGGGCTTTAGTCACTGCGGATTCTAGCCCTCTTTTCTTTCTTCTGCTCACTTCATCCTGATTTTCTTCTTCCTCCCCACAGGCTGGTTTCTTCAAACGTCAGTACAAGGAAATGTTAGAGGAAGCAAATGGACAGCTTGTCTCAGAAAATGGGACCCCAAACCCCCAGGTTTCCCAGTGAGAACTTCCTTCCCCATCTTCTTCGAAGCTGCCCTTCTGAGAGGAGTCCCAGATCTTGTACTCTCCCCTAAGTCAGCCCCAGTGGCAAAGAAGCATTCTACAGCAGGAATCCTGGGACCAGGTCAACTTTGCTCTTTGTGTCTTATTTGGGAAGGGCCACTCATGGCTCCAGCCGCATATGTAGCAGAGGATGGCCTTGTAGGGCATCAATAGGAGGAGAGGCCCTTGGTCCTGTGTAGGTTCGATGCCCCAGTATAGGGGAAAGCCAGGGTAGAGAGGTGGGAGTGGGTGGGTGGGGGAACACCCTCATAGAAGCAGGGGGAGGGGGTACGGGATGGGGAATTCGAGGGGAGGACTGGGAAAGGGGATAACATTTGAAATTCAAATAAAGAAAATATTTAATAATAAAAAAAACTTCACCTGGAAACTCAGAGCACAGCATCTCTGCTATGGCCCAGAGAACTTCCGTAGGAATTTCTATCTAGGAATACATAGGCAGCTCAGTGGCCTCTTGCTTCGTTGGCCACTAACGAGCTTTCTGTGATGAAGAATGAGAGTAGCCATTCATCCTTGTCTTCTCCTGTGCCTCCCATCTCCTTTCAGGATGTTAGAATCGAGTTCTGTCTCAAGGAGGCGAGCTTCAGTTAGCCTGGGGTGCTCCCTGCTTCCATGTTGTCCTCATTTCTAGTAAAGTATTGTTAGCATCATGTTGTAGCTTTTCTTGGAGACACTTGATCCTAGCTTTCCCAAACTGAATTAGCAAGGAAACAACTGGGCAATGTAGTTGATGGAACTGGATTCTAGTGTCAGTGTGGCTAGCTGGGAAGAACCGTCCTATTGTCTTAGGGGGGACACTGCTCTAATACAGTTCTAGATCAGAAGAGGCCTATGCCGCTTTGCTGTGTAACTTTTTGTGGGAAGACATAAATAAACATCTGTTTGCCCAAGATAGAGCACAGATAAAAGACCAAAGAAGCTATTCCACCCAAGTCTTGTCTAGAAAGCAAACGAGAGAGCTTGCAGCTCAGTTCCAGCCTGGTTTTCCTGTGTCTTACAGCCATCCACGTGGTATCTTCAGCAGCAGAAATTTCCCATTGAGTTCTGATACACAACTAACGAAGTAGCAATAGATTTTATGGCTTTGGGGCAGCAGGGACCTCTGACTAATAACTCATAGGGAAGTAACCCATTTTATGGCTCCCAGGAATGGCTTCTCCCACAAATGCAGTGTGCCTTTGTTTTAACTGCTGTTTCAGTATTCCCTCAGATGCTGTCCTGAGTCTAGGGTCATTTGAGGATTAGCATTCTATAAGGAAACATTTCCCCTCTCTGTCCCAGCCTGTCTTTGCAGTGGATGTGGATAGTGTAGACTCATGGCTGGTTTTGCTGCTAAGACCAGGAGACTGTACAGTGCTCAGCACTAAACAAGACACTGACATCACCCTTTCCAAAGCTCAGGGGACATCTCAGAAGGAGTAGAAAGGATGGAAGAGATGAACAGGAGAGAGGAGGGTTGTGAAAGGCTATCTTACAGCATTCGTGAACAGCTGCAATTGTCTGCATAGGGCTTGCACAAAACCAAACTAGTAAATATAAATTCTCAGCCACAGAGATGGTGCCCTTCCCTACCTAAGGGAGCTAACGGCATTCCAAGGTTGCTGGAAGAGAAGCCATTGTCTTCAGGATGTCTCCATGCTTCAGTGGATAGCTCTATGCCCATGTCCATGCACTTGCCTTGGTTAAACCAAGTGGGTCACAAACCAAGACCAAAGAAAAAACAAAACCACATAAAAGTAGGATGGGACTTGTGGGATTGGGGGTTGGGTGAGTGAATGAGAGGATGAAGAGGTGAATAGAATCGAGTTGTAATGCAGCCCTGGTGTACGTTCCCCACACCTTCTCCACACGAGAAGGCCTCCTAGCTCATGCAGCTTACACACCAACTTTGCCTGCTAAACTCCCCAGCCCTTACCACTCTTGTGTTATCTCTACACTTGCAAGCCTAACTCCCATCAGGCAGCTCATGCAGTGGCTGTCCCAGACCTAGATCCTCTCTTAGTCTTTTCTCTTGGTCCACTCACCAACCTACAGAGGCACTCTCCACCAGAGACACCACAGCCACCACACTTGCTAAGAATCCAGACTGAGTAACACTAACACCAGAATAGAACACTGGTCCAGCAAAGACAAGACAAGATATCAACACCAAGAAACACCTCAAATATCATACTTGCAGATACCTAGACTGTTGGGAACACAAAGGTCCTTGTGCTCACTCACAGAGAAGCCTAGGGAAACCAAGAATGTTAAACACACAAGGTTGTTTCATACACACACACACACACACACACACACACACACACATCCTGCATATCCTGTTTTCTGCTGGGAATGGAGGTGACCAATAGCTTGCTGACCCCTGCTTTGTTTGTATGGCCTGGTCACATTTGGCTCCCTCAAGTTCCCATAGGCAATACTGAAGGTAGTTAATAGACTTAAGTGACCTTTGCACTATCTGTATCATGGAGACCATACCAAATCCTCCCTGGGGCCCTTAAGAAAACACATGTAGCCTACCTATAGAACTGATTTTCATGGAGGAAGTGACATGCACTTTGAAAAAGTTTAGATATAATTATGCCTCATTGTGTACATGAGACTGGGTTGTACCAGGAAACAATTTTTCAAAGTGTTCTGTACTTACACTAAGCCTAAATAAACTATCTGGTGTTAGACTCTGGAAGGTTGAACCAACACAGGCTACTGAGTTGTGTTGAACTGGATTTCCTTCTTGCATCACAAGGGTCATGAATCTGCTGGCCTGGGTGGTCACACACACACACACACACACACACACACACCAATAACAACAAGAAACCTTACATGAACAGCTAAGACAGTATGCCTCCATCAGAATCCAGTAACCCCGTTACAGTAGCCCTGAGAAATGTGATATAGCTGAAGCATAAGGCAATGACTTCAAAATACCAATTATGAATATGTTCAAGGACCTTAAAACGGATATGAATAAATCTCTCAGTGAAGATCGTAAAAGCATAATGAAGACATTTCAAGACATGAAAGTAGAATTTAACAAAGAAATAGAGTCACTGAAGAAAACTCAAACTGCAATAAACTGGAAATGAAAACTTGGGATGCCAGACAAAAACCTCAGAGGTAAACCTCACCAACAGATCACAAGACTTGGGAGAGAGAATCTTGCCTGGACCTTCCTGGCATCATAGGCACTGGGACGGAACACAGAGTTGGACAAAGGCCCAAGACTGATGGTCTGTGGCCTTGTAACTCTCTTTCTGTTCTGGGGGCCAGACGCTCATGGCCTCTGGAAACGTAACTCTTTCTTACTGTTGTGTGCTGATAAGCCCTGGTTTCTTACTCTGTAACTCTTAATATTTGTGCTTTATCAAGTGCTGGTTTCTTACTATTTGTGCTTTAATGAGCTGCTGGCTTTTCTTTTCTTAAGCTTAAGGACCTCTCCCCCGCCAGGTGAAAGGCTTAGAACTCATTAACTCTTTGTGAACCAGAGAGAAAAGAAAGGAAAACAATTAAAATCTTTTACAAAGGCAATATGCACAGGCACATATACATTCACACACACACACACACACACACACACACACACACACACACACACACACACGTCAGGCCTGACCACCTGCCTTATCAGCTCCACAACTGTCTGTGTATACTTACATACATACACAAATACCTACATACATACGGATAGACAAACAGACATGTACATATATACATTTGATGGATGGGACAGAACCCCCCAAACCACACACATACATTTGGTGGGTGGATATATAGAGCCCTAGATGCCACCACCTTATTCCTTTTCTCTGTCCTTCTTATAACTTCTTAGGTAAAAGTTCTTTAGAAAATTACTTCATAGATAAAATGATACACAGAAGAGGAATTACGGAAATATGCTGATATATAAGTTCAAAGTAAAGTTTCATTCTATAAGCTCATTATACGTTCAAAGCAATATGGTCTCGCTTTATCATAGTGTACACCTGTGGCTTCATCCTTGGATCTGACCTAGATTGAATGTTTTTCTTTGATCACAAATGTGTCCAGCCTATTTCTGTTTTTGGTCTAATTGCGAAAGCTCATTGTACTCCTTATTATGTAGCCGTTACTCACTATTCTATGAGGAGTGGGCGCATTCCAGTCTTGATTCTAACTTTATAATATCTTTCTGGCAAAATAACCAAAACCATCTCTTAAAACTTTCTACTTAAAATTCTTTGAATCAAATCAGGAATTCTATATAATCATTAATCCATCTAAACAGCATTAATTCATGAAAGTTCATCTTTATCTTGATCTGCAGGAAATCTGCTCTAAAGGATGGCTAATGCCCAGAAATCATTAGACTCTGTAATAGGGATAGGAAAAGGTGTATCAGCTGCAAGAAGCAATCCTGAGGTGAAGTCTCTTGGGGCCTTGCCTCTCAGAGCTCACACATTGTAGGCCATGCAAAAATGGTGGTCACCTCCAGGAAAGTCACGTGCTACCCTTATCCATTCTTAGATGGCTTCCGACAGAATCTCAGATCTTAAAGACAAGGTAGAAGAAATGGATAGATCAGCCAAAGAAAGTGTTAAATTAAAAAAAATACAGGCATAAAATAGCTGGGAAACCCGGGGTACTCTGAAAAGACTCAATCTATAGATAAAAAGAACAGAAAAAAAAAAAAGAAGAAGAAACCCAGGTCAAAGATACAGTAAATATTTTTTTTTTTTACAACAACCACTTTTTTTTTTTTTTTTATTTATTATATGTAAGTACACTGTAGCTGTCTTCAGACACCCCACAAGAGGGCATCAGATATCATTACAGATGGTTGTTAGCCACCATGTGGTTGCTGGGATTTGAACTCATGACCTCTGGAAGAGCAGTCAGTGCTCTTAACCACTGAGCCATCTCACCAGCCCCCAGTAAATATTTTTTAACAAAGTCATAGAAGAGAAAATTTCCAACCTAAAGAAGGAGATGCTTATCAAGGTACAAGAAGGATACAGAATACCAAATAGACAAGACTGAAAAGGAAATTCACCATCACGCATAATACTTAAAGCATTGCATGTACAGAACAAAGAAAGGGTATTAAAATACGTGAAAGGAAAAGATCAAGCCACATATAAAAGGCAGACCTATTAGGATAACATCTGACTTCTCAAAGGAGAATTTAAAGTCCAGAAGGGCCTGGGAAGACAGTATAAAGACTCTGAGATACCACAGGTGCCAGCTTACTCTAGAATACTCAGAAAATTATAAGTCACAATGATAGAGAAAGAAAAACATTCCACAATAAAACCAAATTTAACCCTATAGAAGGCATTAGCAAAAAACCTTCAGTCTGAAGAGGTTAACCACACCCAAGAAGACACAATAATCCCGGAAGAATACATCAAAAGAGGGAGAAATTGATACAGTAATAACAAAATTACAGGAATTAAGAAACACTTCTCATTGGTAACTCAATAAAAAGACCCAGACCAAACAAAATCCATCTTTCTGCCGCATCCAAGAAATAGACTTCATCATCAAGCGTAGACATTACTTTAGGGTATTTCAAGGAAATAACCTCAAGAAGCAAGCAGGTATAGTTATCTTAATATCTGTTAAACTAGACTTCAAGCCAAGAATAATCTGAAGAGACGAGGAAGGACATTACATAGTAATTAAAGGAAAAATTCACAAAAAGGATATTGCATTTTTAAACATTCTTCACAAGAGTACCCAAGTTCATAGAAGAAACAGTACTACAGCTAACATCACATACTGACACTCACACAGTCATAGTGGCTGATTCAATACCTCATTCTCACTAATAAACAGGCCATCCAGACAAAAACTAAGCAGAATTGCCGAAGTTAAATATCATCATAAATCAAAGCAGATGTCTAAAGAACATCCCACTTAAACACAAAGGAATGTTTTCTTCTCAGCAGCTCATGGAAGTTTCTCCAAGATTGACCACATACTTGGACACAAAGCAAATCTCAATAGATATAAGAAAATTGAAGTAATACCCATATCATATCTGACCACCATAGATTAAAGCTGGACATCAACAAGTCAAACTACAGGGTATACAAACTCACGGAAACTGACAACTCACTACTGAATAAAAATGGATAAAAACAATCATCAAAAAGGAAATTCAAAACTTTTAAGAATTAAATGAAAGTGAAAATACAACACACCCAAACCTATGGGATACAATGAGGGCTGCTCTAAGAGGCAAGTTCATAGCACTAAGTGCCTGCAACAAAAATTTGGAGAAATCTCATATTAGTAACTTAACAGCATACCTGAAAGCTCTAGACAACAAGTAGAAGTAAAACTAAGAAGAATAGACAGAAAGAAATAATCAAATCCATGGCTGAAATAAGTAAAATAGAAAATATTTTAAAAGAATCAAGGAAACAGATGAGTTGGTTCTTTGAGAAATCAATAAGATTGACACATTCTTAGCCAAATTAGCTAAAAGACAACGAAAAGGTCCAAATCAATAATGAGATGAACAGGGGGACACATCAGACACCAAGGTAATCTAGAGGCTCATGAGGACATATTTTAAAATGCTGTTGGAAAACATGAAAAAAAATTGGATAAGTTTTTTGATATATATAACCTATCAAAATTACATCAAGAGCAGATAAGTAACTTAAACAGCCCATACATAACTTCTAGTGAAATAAAAGCAGTAATTAAAAGCAACCTTCAACTTTGTATGGAAACACACACACACACACACACACACACACACACACACACACACACACTAGGATAGCTAAAACAATCCCAAATAATAAAAGAACTGAAATACCACTACCCCTGGTTTCAAGTTGCATTACAGGGCTATAGTAGTAAGAATAGCTTGGAGTTGGCATAAAAAAAAGGCACGTTAATCAGTGTAATTGGATTGAAAACCAGGCCATAAGGTCATACATATACGGACACCAAAACTACACAGGAGAAAAGACAGAATCTTCAAAACATTGTGCTGTTCAAAATGTACAGCTGCACACAGAAGAATGCAAATAAATTTCTATTTATTTCCTGCCCAAGACTCAACTCCAAAATAGACTTGAACATAAGACCACACACCCTGAGTCTGTTAGAACAAAAATTGCAGAACAGGCTTGAGTTCACTGACACAGGAAAAGACTTTTTGAATAGCTACCCAAAGCAAAGCCACCAAGACCAACAATCACTAAATGGGACCTCATGAAACTGAACAGCTCTCTATGAAAGAACACTATCATTCGGGCAAAGTGGCATCCTACAGAATGGGAACAGTTCTTTACCAATAACACATCCGACAGAAGGTTAGTGTCTACGATATATGAAGAAGTAAAAACAACCCAGTTAAAAATAGGATGCAGAACTAAGTAAAGAATTTTCAGGAGATGGACCTCGAATGGCCGAGAAACACTTAAAAGAAATGTTCAACATCCTTAGCCATCAGGGAAATGCAAATTAAAACTGCTTTGAGTTTTCATCTTATGCTTGTGTGTATATTGTAGCACTTTTGCCCATTCTGAAACTGTAGCATGAAGCTGTAAAACTTTTGAGTCATTTCAAAATAAGAGAAATGACCTCTCAGGGAAGGGTCAGAAACGTGTTAAAATGGAATAACACCAAACTTAGCTTCTGAGCTTGATTGGCATTAGCACTATGCATGGAGAGGACCGAAGAGCTGTAGCAGCCTGGAGCAGAGATGTTTCTCTAGCAAAAACAGGAAAAGTCACGTATCCCAAGCTTGGGAAGATTGCTTGTAGCTACAAGTGGCAGACAGAGAACTGTAGAACATAACTGTTTTACACAGGGGTCTGTTAGTGTACTGGCTCAGGAATGACATTAAGATGAACACTGCCCCAGGTTCCCATAGTTACAGACATGTGGGAAGCCGAGGCAGGAAGGTTGCATGAGTTCAGGATACGTGACTCAGGCTGGGCAACACTGGAAACCCGATCACCCCGTCTCTCACCACAAAAAACAAACAAACAAACAAACAAACAAACAAAAAACCAAAAAAACATGTTATTTCAACTTCAAAAATATTTAAAAATTTTTATTCTGTTTTTTGTTTGCATGTTTTGTCTGCATGTATGGCTTGCACGACATGTGTGTACTGCTCACAGAGGCCAGAAAAGGATGTTAGATTCCCTGGAACTGGTATTATAGATGATTGTGGGCTGCCATGTGGGTGCTGGGAATTGAACCTGTGTCCTCTGGAAGAGCAACCAGTGGTCTTAACCACTGAGCCACCTTTTTAGTTAGTTCTATTCTCAACTTATAACCACCTTTTTTTTGTGAGCTTCTGTCCTCATCAGTCCCTATGGTTACAAAGAGCCACATACAGTTCCAGGCAATTAGTCTCAAACACTGGACCACAGGCAAGAAGAGCCGTTTCCCCTCTTACCCCCTTCTTCCGAGGTAATTTATTTGTGTATATTCTCATATCCTCTAGCCCAGTATTAGTTTTGTTCTCTTATTATATGGAGTTTGGAGAAGGTACTCATCTGATGTTTGTAGCCTAGTAACTAGAGGGACCTGGTCAGACGCCTCAGAGTTCGATCATTAGCATCGTCTACAAATACCGGCATAATACAATCCCAGTGCTTGAAGGACAGAGACGTAGAGGGTGCCTTGGGTTTGTTGGCCAGGTAACCTGACCCTAGTGACCCAGTGAGTGATCATGTCTCAAAAGTAATGAATGATTCCTGAGAAACAGCACCTGAAGCTGACTTCTGACATCTGCATACATGAACGTATGTGTACCCTCCTAACATGAACACATGCATACAACTACACACACACATACACACACACACACAGAGAGAGAGAGAGAGGAGAGACAGAGAGAGAGAGAGAGAGAGAGAGGGAGAGAGGGAGAGAGGGAGAGAGGGAGAGAGAGAGAGAGGCAAATACATAATAAAAACGAGTTAAAGAGGAAGCTGTTTCTGGCAGGAAGAATGTGACCGGGCTGATGGTGCAGTGATCACAAATATGCTTGAAGAAAAATACAACATCCTTGACCAACAAAGACTTGACATTATCTTAGTCAAATCACAATGACTGGCGTTGGTGTGAGGACTGCAAATAAATGTGTTACTTCATGCCAAAGTCTGAATCAGCTCAGAGCTCTCTGTCGTGCCAAAATGTGGGAGAAGGTAAAACGGTGGCCACTGGGCAGTCACATTTTCAGTGTTTTGTGGAGAAACAAGTAGCAGACTGCTTTTCACATTAGTGTCAAAGAGAAAGATGGCTACTTGGGATTACAATATGGGGGACTTTGTTGGTTTGGCTTTATGCCTTATTTTATTAAGTTTTTAGTTAGTATAGGAAACCGTGGCTTCATGATGATATTATCGCAAATGTATAGAACTACACTTTGCCCACAGTCACCCCTGCTACCCTCCCACCCGCCTCTCACTTCCACTGACTGCCTTCCTCACCTCTGACTTTATGACTCATGTATGTAAATATGTCACATCCAGATACCACATGTGAAAGAACCACATATGCTGCCTTTCCTTCCTCCCTTTACCAGCTCTCGTTTCCCTCTCCTTTCCCAGAAGTCTGTTTCCTTCCCTAACTGAAGTTTCTCTTCTATTTTCATTATATGTATGAAGGCAAGAGTTCAGGGCCAGCCGTGACTAAATAGCAAGTTTGAAGCCATCCTGGGTTACACGAGGTTCCAAATAGGAGAGAAAAACATGCAATATTTATCTTTCTGAGTCTGGTGTCTGCTGCTTAACATGAATGTTTCCAGTTCCATTCATTTCCAGCAAATGACATAATTTTGTTCTTCTTTAAGGCAGACTAAGACTCTGTTGTGTGTATGTATACCACATAGTCTTTGTCTATTCATCTTCTGGTGGACATCTTAGTTGGTTCTGTAGAGTGGTTCTTTCTCAGACCCACCAGCAATATAAATAATGACACAGAAGTTCATTAATGTTTTAAAGCTTAGGCCTTAGCTGGGCAGTCTTCCAAGTACTTCTATGACTAATCCTGGCCTATGTCCTGCCACGTGGCCAGGTCTACCTTTCTGTTCCTCTGTGGTCCATCTGTCCACCTCCTGCCTCTGACTTTTTCTTTCTGTCTTTGTCCAGAAAATCCACATTCCACTATTCCCAGCTATTGGCCACCAGATCTTTATTGAAGCCAACCAGATACAAGTCTAGGTTGCCTTAGTTAGGTAAGGAAGGAACACATATTTATAAAATATGGTGGGCCACAGAAATAACAATACCAAGATCTGGCTAATATTTATCTCTCTGCTGGTGCAGAATTGCCAATTGAATAGACAGAGACACACCTTCACACAATGTACCCCAACGGTTCTGTGTCTTGGCTGCTGTGTAAAGAGCCACAGTTAACATGAATGTGAGGTGTCTTTGTTGTATACTGACTTCAATTCATTCAGATACCTACCCAGATGTGGTGAGACCGGAGCATGTATTGGCTAACCTACTGTAGGCTGCTGGTGCTGTTACAGGTATGGAACATGTGAATATATCAAGAAGCACAATTGTTCAGCTCTGTGTTAAACCTATTTTCGACATTTACAAGAGGAACCACCATACTACTTGCTATAAAGGCCACACAACTTCTCATTCTTTCTCACAGTGCTTGCGTGTCTCTACCTGCTTAGGACACTTATTGCTGTTTCTTCTACTTCGATTGCTGTCTTCTAACAAGTAGAATACACAACACTATGGTTCTGATCTGTGTTTCTCTAGTGATTTATTACAGTTAATATTAAATTGGTGGCACCCAATCTGGCTTGTTCTTAATCAACCACCATCTTCCCTGCTAGACAAGGCCTGAGGCCACGAGCAGAGACTTGTTCTTGCTGCTGATTGGTTCAGGCCACTGGCTTAGGTGTGCCAGAACACTGGCCCTGCCACCTATGAGATGCCAGCGTGGGAGGTCTTCATAAGGTTGGACTGAGCCCAGACCATCCCGCCATCCACGCGGTACCTGGTAGAAATGAGACTCTAATGTTTAAGGATTGTCCAAAGGCTTTATATGTTTGGTAATGCTCAAATAACAAGGTGCTCACACAAATAGAGGTGTTACCTAATTAACTAACCTAGATATAAGTTGTTATCCAGGACTGCTCTCGATACATACGTGATTCTCCATGGCTCCTACATCTCTGCCTCTCCCTTGCTCTCCTAGCTCCTCCTATTCCCTCTCCTCTTCCTCTCCTTACTCCTCCTACATTAGCTCCTCCCAAAACGCTGAGTTTAGTGTAGCAGGGGAAATACACTGCCACAATGATTCATCAGGACAAGTATCTTTCTTCATGCTTGTTGGCTATTTGTATATTATCTTTGGAGAAATGTCTAAGCCACTCATACATTTAGAAAATTATTTATTCTTCTTTCTTATATTACATTCTGACTGTAATTTCTCCTCTCTCCCCCACCTCCTCTCTCTCTGATCCACTCCTCCTTCATTTCCTTCAGAAAAGGACAGGCTTCCCAGGGGTATCAACCCAACATGGCCTATCAAGTTGCAGTAAGAGTAGGCACATCCCCTCATATTAAGACTTTGTTTGTTTTTGTTTTTGAGATAGAGTTTCTTTGTATGGAAGGGTTTCCTGGCTGTCCTGGAACTCACTCAGTAGATCAGGCTGGCCTCTAACTCAGAGATCCACCTGCCTCTGCTTCCTGAGTGCTGGAATTAAAAGCGTGTGTCACCATTGTTCGACCGTTTGTCTATTTTTGAATCAGGTCATTTTTGCTAAATTGTTGAGTTATTAGGACTTCTTTAAATACTGTGCAAATGAAAATTTATCACATATAAAGTTTTCAAACATTCCCCTCTGTTGATTCTTGCAAAGCTTAGATCTTTAGTTTTGTTTTGCTCTAATTTATCTAGTTTTTCTTGTCTTCCTTTTTTGCCATATTTTTCTTGTATTACCCATGAAATCATTGCCACACCTGACATTCTGAGGAACTTTTGAGCTTTTCAAAAGCTTAGTTTGCTATGATTAAGTCTTTGATCTGCCTTGAAGCAATTTTTCTGTATGGTGTAAGGTAAGAATCCAACGCTAATATTTTACGTGGATTCTCAGCCTCTTAATCTCTTGCTTCTAATTCTACATATCCAGGCAACTAATGTGTCTTATATTGTTCTGTATCAGTGGCTCTCAACCTTCCCAATGCTAAGACCCTTTAGTACAGCTCCTCATGATGTGATGGCCCCCCATCATAAAATTATTTCATTGCTACTTCATAACTGCAATTTTGCTACAGTTATGAATCATAGTGTAAATATCTGATACTCAGGATATCTGATTTTTGGCCCCTAGAAGGGTCATGACCCACAGGTTGAGAATCACTGCTCTATATTAATTTTCATTTTTTAAGAAATTGTATTAGTAGTTTTAGATCATCAATGCTGTTCCAGGACAGGGATCAGCCATACCTTGTCTAGAACCTTCTCTCAGCTGCCATATGCCCAGCTGTGTATCAGCCTCGAGGTAGGGTGGAATGACAAGATGAATTCTCTCAAGTCCTGCCCGCTGTTTTATCTAATTCCTCCCGTAATCTGCTGAGCTCACAGGCCCTTTGCTTTCTGAGGTGTATAAGCATAGGGGCCCTGAGTTCTTGCTGCTGCTGGCTCTCCACAATTCCTGCCTCTCTTGTTGCAAGTGGCTGGTGTTATTAAAGGGCTGATTGCCTGAAATCTGTCTCAGGGCATCTGTCTGCCGAATCTACACAGAATCTTTATTATTTAAAGCAAATGGAATTACATGTTATTTGCTCTTTTTGTTTTTGTTTGTTCCTTTTGTGTGATATATTTGAGTTACGAGCCTGTGGTTTCTGCTTAGCTGGTGCTGAAGAGTCAGCTGTGATTGACAGGAGACACGAACCACTTACATGAAAGCTTAGCTTTCCTGTGTCAGTTGATGATTACCCTAACTTGATAGTTACATGTTGTATGCACAGTTGGACAACTGTATAAATACTATATCAGAAAACAAGCAAAAGTGAGCAAATAAAAGAGAAGAAACAAAGCATTGAGCACGGCATTTAAGCTGTGGGAAACTTGTGAGTCAGACTTCCCATTGCTGGGCAGGCATGGCTCGCGCTGGTGAAAGGTTGCAAAAATACTCCTGATGGTTATTAAATATATTGTGTGCCATTAAAACTACTTCTCTGGCTGGGCTGTGGTGGCACATGCCTTTATTCCAACACTTGGGTGGAGACCAGCCTGGTCTACAAAGTGAGTTCCAGGACAGCCAGGGCTACACAGAGAAATCCTGTCTCAAAAAAGAAAACAAAAGAAGAGAAGAGAAAAGAAAAAAGACAAGACAAGACAAGATAAAACAATTCCTGTGCATTGGAGATTGAACTCAGGGCCTTCCACATGCCAGGCAAGTGCTGTACCACGAGATACATCCATCATTTGCTTTCTCTGTGACAATCTTCTGTGTAACTTAGACTGGCCTTGGGTTTTCCATCTCCCTGCCTCAGCTTCCTGAGGGCTGGGCTTACAGGTATGTGCTACTTACCTTGCTAGGGTTTGTGGCTCTCTATGGTGCCCCCTGAAGTCCCTTGAGGATGCTGAGTCTGAGGATAACACTGCAACTGATGTGGGAGTCAGACTCCCAGTTCTGGGGGGAGATATTTTCACCATGGTATATGGTACCTGAAGTGTGTAAATGTTACAGTTCACTCTCAGCTATTTTGTCAACTTGACACAATTTAGGCTCACCTGGAAAAGGGAACCTCAACTGAGAAAATGTTCTTACAGACTGGCCTATGGGCAAGTCTATGGTGAATTTCCTTGATTAATGATTGACGTGGGGGAGCCGGCTCACTGTGGGTGGTGATGCTCCTGGGCAGGTGGTCCTGAGTTGTATAAGAGAGCAGGCTGAGCAAACCATGAGGATCGCGCCAGTAAGCAGCACCCCTGCATGGCCCCTGCTTCCAGGTTCCTGCCTACAGTTCCGGTTCTGACTCCTTCGAGGGTGTAATGAGATGTGGAACTGGAAGCTGAGGCAAACGCTTCTCTCCCTAAGCTGCTTTCAGTGATGCTGTCTTACCACAGCCATAGGAACCCTAAGACACTCTTGTTCTCTAGAAACTCGAGAAAACAAAGCGCTTTTGCTGAGACAAGTGATAATATAACCAAGGCAAAGGTGGAAATTTGTACAGTTGTTGAAATCAGCAAAATGTTGGCCTCAGGCACAGTTTATAGAAGGAAGTTCAGAATAAATGATTATGTGTGAAGATCGCACCATTCCAGCCTGTGTCCCAAGGATGTGGTGACATAGGAGGAGACTAAGGGGTCTTCATATCTTCACATTAAAAAGAATACTGACCAGGCGTGGTGGTGCACACCTTTAGTCTCGTCACTTGCAAGGCAGAGGCAGCTGGATATCTGTGAGTTTGAGGCCAGCTACATAGCACATTCCAGGCCAGTCAAGGCTACATACTGAGACCCTGCAAAGGAATCATCCACACATTTAAATAGTCAATATTCTGGCTGTTAAATATCAGTTCAGGTAAATTAAAGTAGCATTCTTGTTTAGGAAATGATTTTAGGAGGCCAATGAGATGGTCCAGGGGGGCTTGCCGTGCAAACCCAATGACCTGAGTTCAATCCCTAGGACCACAGTTGTCCTCTGACCTCTACAGATGTGCAGCAGCACACCCACCCCTCCATCACACATGATGATGGATAAAATCAAGTTTAAAATGGGAAGTGATCTCAGGGGCTGGGTGTATACTCTGTTACTCTGTTAGAGTATACTTGGCTCAGATTCATGAGGGCCTTGGGTCAACCCCCAGCAGAGCAAAACAGAACAAAAACAACTCAAAGGAAAACAATTTTATACTGTTTATAGCTGATACTTAAATAAGTGTCAACAGGCACACAAAGCATAAGGTATGCTACAGGCAGAGACCCTGTCACGTGCGTGTGCTTTCAGTATCCAAGTCTGGTCCGAAGCTTCTCTGTACACCACATTCCCCCGTGATTTTGTAAAATGATCGTTGATGCCTGCTTGTAGAACAGCTCACGTATGCAGAAAGTCAAAGAGAATGAAGTTAAATAGTCAGCATTCTGGCATGCGTTTCTCTACCTGCCAGCCTTCTCCCCCATTTGTAAATGTTGAAACACTAAGTGTTGATTGCTAAATTTAACAAATGTTAAGAAAGATAAAACACATCCATCCTCGTGTCACCAGAGGTGACTGCTCTCAGATCCAGTGTTTAGGTTTTCCTGCTCTTATCTCTGCAGCTGACACTGGGTCCATCCGCCTGACCTCTATACGGCGGCAGGCTACTCTTATGCGTGTCCCCGTTCCCGTCAGCTTACACGTTCATCCTCTTCTCCCCTTGTTGTTCGCCTATCTATTTACTTCATTGAGTCAGACTCCTGTGTGGTCCAGGTTAGCCTAGGCTCTGCTATGTAGCCAGGTTGAGCTCTAAGTAAGGATTTCTTGCCACAGTTTCCCAAGTGCTGGAATCACAAGCTGGGTCACTACACTCAGCAAAAGACTCTACGTGCTTCTTTTTTTCTTAATTTATTTATTCTTCTCTTATATATCACATCCTGACAACAGTTTTTCATCTCTCAACCCTTCCCAGTCCCTCCCACCACATCCCTTTGGCTCCAGATCCACCCCTCCTCGTCAGAAAAGAGCAGGAATTCCAGGGATATCAACCAAACATGTCAATATGACTAGACACAAACTCTCACATCAAGACTGGATGAGGCAACCCAGTAGGAAGAAAAGGGTCCCAAGAACAGGCAAAAGAGTCAGAGACACCCCCTAACTCCCACTGTTAGGGATCTTACAAGAATACCAAGCTACACAACCATAACTTGTATGCAAAGTACTTCTTTAGTCAACACCCAGACCCAGGGCAGACTCCCCCAAACCCCAGTGCTTACCACTTGACTCTCTGGGATAGCCTCCAAGGTCTTCCAGTCCCCATTCTTGTGCTGTATGGCAGCTATAGCTGGCTGTCCAGTTTCTTCCCTTTCTACTCTTATGCAGCCTTAGAAAACCCTGAGGCCCCAGAGACCTACAACCCTTTAGTTCCGAATCCCACTACCACCTGGCTAACTAAATCTGGAAGAGGATCGTCTCCAGGAGAAGGAAACAAGCTTCCAATAGGTAATGAGTGGGAAAGCATTGGGCAATTCTTTGTGGGGTGTCTTTTGCCTCTGCTCTGAATATCTGTTCTATTAACTGAAGCCCTTTCCCCTACTGAGTCCCTCCTCCCACTCCTTGAGGTCCTGAGTCATTATTTTAATTACCCCCAAGGAGGTTTAGCACCCTGGAGGCTCTACAGTTCTCGGCTTCCCAGTGCACTGCTCAGTGATGGCCTGTGGAGTTGTGATCTTCCTGTATGGCTGGGGTAAGCTTTACAGTGGGGAAAGGGGTCTGTGGGTCGTCTCTGCATAGCAGGTTAACTGGGCACTGTTGGTCATCTCCAAGAGCTCTTAGGAAGAGTCAAGGAGAGGACAGGGGCCTGAATCAAAGGGAGGATAGGTAACTTGCCTTTGTGAGCAGCGCCTGTGTGCAGAGTAAACAACCAAGGCTCATATATAGAGGTGTATTGGACAGGACACAGAAGCCACCAGGTAGGAGACAAGGTTGGATTCCACTTCCCAGGACCTGGGTGTTCTCCAAGTCTTGACTTCCAGTAGGCAGGTCCCACTGCTATCAAGAGAATAGCCCACAATTTTAAGTCTGTATTGGGACCACATTCACATCTCATTTAAAAATCAGATTCATACAGCCCCGATTTGCAGCTTCTCTTTAGAGATGTCAGGTCTGGGTACTGAGCCTGCTCATGGATGCACCCGTAGGAAGAGCCCCCTGGCTTCTCTGTTCCCTGGTGCCTGCTGACTTCAGCTCCCCCTGAGGGTTTCAGTCTGTTTAAAAAGGGGAGTCACTTAGGGCAGGAAGGAGCATGTAGCTATTGGGTCCCGGCTCTCTAAACATCTGGACTCCAAGTTCAAATGTCTCTCTGGCACCTACTCAGACAAACATCCATTTTGGAGTGTCCTTGTTCCTGACTTTGTAAAGTAGACTCCAGAATCCAGAGACAGTTGGGAATCTTAGTGGAGCAGGGAAGAAGAAGGGTTGCTCGGGGATATGAGGGAGCAGAAAGGCTTTTGGAAAGGTAGAGACCCAGTGAGGTTTTGGGCGTAGTCATCAGAAAGGGGAGTGTGACTTAAGGACCAGGAGAGCATGCTGAGATCCTGCACACACTAGCAAGTGGCTGTAACATTGAGGGGAACTGCGGGTATAAGCCTAGCTTGTCCAAAGCTCTAGTTCAGTCTCCAGCCCTAAAAGGGGGAGTGAGCCATTCCAGGACTAACACAGTAGATGGGCTATGTCCAGATCCTGTGTCCTTTGAAATGGCTTGGAGGGGACATTTCCCTGAACTGTTGCCATCTGCAATGGAGTTTGTTCATTGTTTTGTTTCTTTGAGATGGGGTCTTGTATGTCTCTCTGGCTGGCCTGAAACTCACTATGTCGACCAGGCCAGCATGAAACTTACAATATCTTCATGCCTCTGCCTCTCAAGTGCTGAGATTACAGGCGTGAGCTATCACATATGTTGGGTGTTTTTATTGGTTTATTTTTTGTTAAGTGTTACATCTTTATTTACTTTGTGTGCATGTATGTGTGAGGGGAGTTCAGGAGTGTGGGCGTGGCATGCAGGTGAAGGTCAGAGGACAGCTTACCAAGTCAGTTCGCTCCTTCCACTATGGGTGCAATCCCTGGGATGGAATTCAGGTCATCAGGCTTGGTGGCAGGCAGCTGAGCCATCTCATTGGCCTGAGTTTGGTTATTTTTGAGGGAGGGAGAAGGATGAAGACCACACAAAGCCTGGAACCACAGTGGAGGCCCAGTGGGAGGAGACGGGGTGGTCCTCTTGTACAGGTGACATCCAAATATGGAGTGAGGTGGAGTATCAGGGGACCAGGAGGCCACTGGGGATTTGGCTACTTTGATGACTTCCAACCCTCCTGCTGTATTCCGTAGTCCTGGCTTCCTGTCATGGGTCTAACCTGGATGTGGAGAACCCCATTGTGTTCAGAGAGGATGCAGCCAGCTTTGGACAGACTGTGGTACAGTTTGGTGGATCTCGGTAGGAAGGCCCTGCCTGCTCTCTTATGCCAACTCCCTTCAGGTCATGTAGACAGGTAGCTGCTGGTGGTAGCTGGGAGAAATACACCTTGGGTGAGAGAGAAGTCCTTCCATGTCTCTTCTGGGGCTTCTGACACCTTCATTTATTGTCAATGGGCCCAGAAAAGGCCATAAACGTATAGGTAAGGCCTGGCCTTGAACAGGAGCTTTTGAACCTGTACTCTCAAGAGGCATCTCTGTGTGTGGCCAGTGTAACCACACCATACCCATACTCAATACACCCACAGTTTAGTGTTCTATTCTCAGGCTCTGAGCACTGTCAATGGTTTCACTTCTGCATTTGTGTTCTGTAGGGAAAGAATGGGACGCTGGGAGTTGGAGGTCTTAGTCCACAAAAGCCACTTCCATCTCGGCGTCTCTCTCCCTTTCTGCCCAGTGGCCACTGTGCTGTCCTCTCCTGGCATGAGCTGGGCATGTTTAAGGTTGATGAAGTTATCCCAAAAGTATTTAGAGCTTGAGGAATTGGGGGAGGGGTGCTTAGAAACTGCCAAGAGACTAGCAGACCGGGGGAAAAAGCATCTCCAATCCTAGAAAGCCCTACATTTTTAGTTTGCATTGACACCACAAATTAGATAGCTGGCCCCTCCTCGGGGAGCTCCTGCTCTCTTGTCCCAGAAGTGAGGACCAAAGGATTTCAAGTCACATGTGACACAGGTATAATCAAAGTTTGGGAAGCCAGGCAGGGAATTGCAGGCCTTGCCACAGTGGTGCTGGCAGTGAGCCAACAGGGAGCCACAGAGATCCCTGAATTCTGAATGTAGAGCCGCCTCTTCAGCCAGCTGGCAATCTGGGGAAATGAGAAAAAGCTTCCGGTACAGACTCTAGATTCCAAATGAGTTTTTTTCCTCTTTGTTTAAAAATATAACACTGGTGTGCAAATCTAAAGGGTCAACTAAAAGACACTTTTACACACGTGCTTGCTGGCACAGCTGCTGTTTAGATCAGCATGAGTCCTGTCCCAGCAGACGCACCCTACCCCACCAGACAACATCACCCAAAGGTAGCCATTTCCTCCTCACATTTATCACAGAAGTCTGTTTTTAGGCTCAGTTGGTAATTTTCTGATTTCTAAAAAGCTGTGTTTGTCCTGACTTTAAAAAAAAAAACCAACACAATGGAGTCAGGAAAAAAGGCCAAGTTCCTATAGAAAGAGCGAGGTCAGCAAGGAAGAGTCAAGTTTGCTCTTCATTTGTGTCATCGGGTCACAAACCCCGGAGACACCCAGGAGGTTTTCCTAAGGGAGCTCTTGCTCCCTCCCCCACCCCCGAATTACGGATGGCACACAGAATTGTGACTTTCTGTAAAGAACCACTCTTAAGGGAAAGCCTTTAGAAGTCCATTGATTTAAGGCTTCCTTGGCCCATGAAAAGACATCAATATTTGATTATTTTTCTTGTCTGGGTTGGGAGACTGTTGGTAGTGATAAAATGTTTCCAATTGAAAAAAAATTCCCTTGGAATATTTTACAAATAAACTATTTGCATCACTATGATGAGAATTAGATACAGATTCTGATACAATCATGTTAAATTGTCCAATTTAAATTGCTTACATATATTTACATTTTTCCAATTGTCTATAATCACTTTGCTTGTAAAGCTTATGACTTCAGGAAGTTGTTCCATTTAACTCAAGGTGATTACTTCACAGGTGGCCCAGAAGGGCAGATTCATAAAGTAATGGGAAATGTCATTTTGGTGCAAAAAAGTTACTTTGGTAAAAAAAATCCAAACTATCTATTCACTCAGATATACACATATTTGTACATTTGAAAAATATACACATACATATGCATACACATAAAAACAAGGCAGTGAGCATCCTTTGCATGCATGTGGATAAAACACAAGACTGGTTTCTAATGGCCTCTCAAGAAGCCCAGGCCTTCCCCACAAAGTCTTACTTCCTCATGGCAAGACTGTTCCTTGTACTCAGTGTGCCCCTGTTCTTGCTCTGACTGTGGATTGTGATTGCTCCTCTAGACTCGTGGTGGGAGCCCCTCTGGAGGTGGTGGCAGTCAACCGAACAGGACAGTTGTATGACTGTGCACCTGACACTGGCATGTGCCAACCCATCTTACTGCACAGTGAGTGATTATCCCAGGTATCAGGGTCCCCAGTTCTCTTAGTGTGTTCCTCTTAGCAGATTCAAGCTAAGATTATCCCCTTCAATGAAGTTATGTGGTTGAGTGTAATTATGCGTATCTGCCTTCTCAGTTCCCCTAGAGGCGGTGAACATGTCCCTGGGCCTGTCTCTGGTGGCTGACACCAATAACTCCCAGTTGCTGGTGAGTTCTCTGGGTCACAGAAAGGTCATGAGAGGCATGGCAGGGACTGGAGGAGGCTGGGGGTAGGGATGGGAGTTGGGGAGGAAGAATATGCCCTGGAAGCAATGCTCACAGCGGTGGCTTCTGTTTTCAGGCTTGTGGTCCAACTGCACAGAGAGCTTGTGCAAAGAACATGTATGCAAAAGGTTCCTGCCTCCTTCTAGGCTCCAGCCTGCAGTTCCTTCAGGCAGTCCCTGCTACCATGCCAGGTGGGTTTGTTGAAGATGAGGCTTCTGGGGAGCAGAGCTGGCATCCTGTGGTTAGAGAACAGGGCCTTCTCCTGCTCCCTTCTGAGGGTTGCTTGTGACTTAGGAGGAGCCTTGGCAAGCCCAGCAGGTGGGTGGGAGCACATTCTGGCTGGCAAAGAGGACTGGAACCCCAGCTGGTTGTGACTGGATCAGAGGATTGCTGGTGTGCTGGCCAAGCAGAGTGTGAAGGTCTCACAGTTGCTACAGGTGTCTAGACACTCCTTAGTTTTCTTCTTTTGGCAAAACCATGTCTTAAAGAAGAGAAATCTATGAGGAAGACAGTGTGGGTGGCTCCTGACTAAATCACCAGGACTCTCTCTCTCTCTCAAGTGGGGTGGGGTTGGGGATGATAGGGCTGCAGAAGGTGTAATGCACAGTTGTGGGCCTGTCAGTGTTGTTCATGGAAAAAATGGGCCTTGGTGTTGTCTCATTGAGAGTCAGTCTGCACAATGGTGGTGGATCTAGGCTCCAGCTTTTTCATGTATCCAGGTAATAGCAGCTTCCTCTGGACTTTAGCTTACTCATTGATAAAATGGGGTTAGTGTTCATATAGTTATAAAGATGAAAGGATTTAAGGTACACAAAATGATTAGATCCTGCCTGGCACATAGCATGCGATAACCCTTATTAGTAATATTCTGTCAAACAACTACATTCTCATTAAGGGGAGGATACAGACAAACTGCCTCATCGCTAACTTGTGAATGGAAACCAGGGGCCTTACAGGATGCTCAGTGAGAGCAGTGTTTTAGACTGTAGAGGCCATGATGCTACCAACAGTGAGCGTTTTAGCCCATGTCAGAGCAGCAGCCATGACACCAGCCCACAGAGGTCACTACCTATTCACAGATGTCCCTGGATGTCATAAAGTTGGCTGCCAAGAGCATAGGAGCACAAACTAGGTACAAGAGAGGCGGGTTTAGTAGAGTTAGAAAAGACTAGGGTCTTCTGTCTATCGTCTGGGACCAGGAAGCGCTGGGTACTGGCAGTGGGGGTGGGGCAGGTTTAACTGGTAAGAAAACCACTATCAGAGAGGCCCCACTGACAGAAAGAGGCCACAGAGTTCAGCCGACCTTCACCTGGTTGGTTTATTCCTTTGCCACAGCTCTATTCAGGCACTTGCTGTTGGAGAGGATGCATTTAGTCCAGCTGCAACTTGATATCCCAGAGCTGGGTGGTACCCAAAGGGGGCTTCCCCTTCTCTGAGGTGATGGGGAAGGGATAATGGGGGGAAGAGATTTGTGATAGTGGGACTGGGAGGAGAGGAGGGAGGTGGGGGCTTCGATCGGGACGTAAAGTGAATAAATAAATAAATAATGGAAATCGGGGAGGGTGAAGAAACAGAGGAGACATTTGACGGAGCTTGCCACAAACCTGATAGAAAACAAGGATGGCTACTTGATTACAGGGCTGAAAGCACGAGCAGAAACACAGGACAACGGCTTCTCAGGTGTGTGTGGGATAACGCAGTAGTGTCGACTGCGTTAGATTACTGCAACAATAAAATGAATGACTATGTGTATGAGGTGGTGAGGACAGGTCTGGGGACACACTGGGACAGGTAGCTGTTGTCATCATCATCATCATCACATGCACCAGACATCTCTCGGCCCACAGAAGAGGGGATACCCGAGACGGCGGTCACTGCAGAAGCAGAAAGGGAAGTGCTAATCCTCCACTTCTCCCAACACCCTTGAGGCTCTGGCGAGAGGAGCAGATAAAGTGGGGGATGGGGAGTCAGAGAGAGGAAAAAGCCTTTTCACTTTGATGGCACATGGGGGGTGAGCTGTAGCTTTGAGGCCTGGGTGTGACACCTCAGGGTTGTGCTGGTCAGCTTGCTCGCCATCCCATGCCTAACACAGGATGTGGGTGTTAGTGGAGGCCACAACAGGGTCTTGTACATAGCCTACGACTACAGCGTGAGTGAGAGGACAATCGGAAAGGCCCTGCTTATGTACGTGCATGCGGTATGTCTTTCTCTTACAGTGTGACCTCCATGAGGCCAGAGCTAGTATCTTTTTGAAAGTTAGGGCCTATGAGCCAGATCTTCCCAGAAACAGATTCTGAGGTTTGAGAATGTTCTTGAGAGTATTGCTGGTAAGCAGGAGGACAGCAGTCTGGGTAGAAGGCAAGTACTGGTTAGCACTTCCCTTCCCACAGTAGCATTCTCTGCAGGAAGGGGTGAGAGGCTCAGGAGTTGCCTGCAAAGTGTGCAGAGAGCTCCAAGCCTGCAGTTTTCATGTGCTGTCTGGGACCTGTGCTTGGGTGGGCTTTTTGGTGATACGGTGGCTTTTGAGTCACTCCTGTCAGGGACCCCCTCACCATATTTCTGTTAGAAACTCTAAACTGGACTTTGAAGCAATTGTTACTTTGGTCTGTAGTGGTTCCCTTTCTGGGGTGACTCTGAGTTGCATCTGGACAAACCTGTCACACAACAGCAAGGGAGTTTGGACACTAGTTGACCCCGTATGTAGTGTGTAACCCTAGCAACACACCTGTCCAGAGGGATTCTTGGAACAGGGAGAGCTATTGCTAGCCAGCTCCATGTAGCTGGAAATGAATGCCTTAGTATTGGAAGGGGAAGGACCTGGCAGCTTACTCATTACTCTCTGCTGGTGCATCCTGCAAGCCTCAAGAATTTCTGGCACATGCGGTTGTAAGGACAACAATCCTTACAGGAGGCGTCCTCTGTACTAATGTAGGTGTTCACTGTCCCCTGTGCTAATTTAGATGTTCACTGTTGCAATAATCTGGTGTGGTAGGCACGACTGTTATCCTTATCTTAGAGATACGGAAGCTGAAGTCCAGAAAAATTAAGCAACTTGCCTAAATTCATCAGCTCGGAAGTGGCCAGGAGATGACTGAGGCCCACACATGCATCTGACTCTTCTCTCCTTCACTTCAGAGTGTTCAGGACAAGAGACGGACATTGCTTTCCTGGTTGATGGTTCTGGCAGCATTGATCAAAGTGACTTTACCCAGATGAAGGACTTTGTCAAAGCCTTGATGGGCCAGTTTGCGAGCACCAGCACCTTGGTGAATACTGGACACGGTGACCTGTGGCAGGGTGACACAGATACAGGAAGGAGGCCCAGCACAGCTGGTGGGGGAAGAAGTCCAGTGGAAGAGATTGTGGCAGGGCTAAGCTGAGGGCAACATGCCAGCTCAGGGCTCATTTAAGCTCTGGCGCAAGAGGCTTTCCTGTGGCATTTCCTGTGCATCCACAAGCTCCACGCTTTCTAAAACCATCGAAAGAGCTGTGCACCATCGTGCATGCCTGCAGTTCCAGTGCTTGGGAGACTGAGGCAGCAGGGTCATGTGATCTCAGGTTCAATCGGACAATATAACATGACTTTTTCCAGACCCCACCCCCCACAGCAACCAATTTAACAGATAAATACACACCAACAGCAAAAGGATTTTTAAAAACAACTTAACACTGAAACTCACTGTAGACAATTCAAGCAAGTGAGTGAAGTTTTCCTTATTGAGTTTTCTTCATAATCAATGATATCTTTAACTTAAAGTACATGGGGGATGAATTATAAATCCAAAATTTTTCCAAGAGAAAAGGCTAATTGAAAATAACACAGGGTCACTGGTGAGCTGGCTCAGTGGGTAAAGGCACTTGCTGCACAAGCCTGAGGACCTGAGTTCTAGCCCTGGAATCTGTAGTGGGAAGAGAGAATCAACTCTTGAACGTTTTTCTCTGACCTCCACATGTACATCATAGCACAACACACACACGCATACACACACATACACCACACACACATACACACACACTCACACACCTCAGAGAAGGCATGAGAACGAAGGAGAAGGGAGGGGAGGGGAGGGCAAATGGAGGGATGAAGGAGGGAAGGAACCATGGGAATTCTGAACTGGGGCTTCCGCTGGTTTTTGCAGTTCTCCCTGATGCAATACTCAAACATCCTAAAGACTCATTTTACCTTCACGGAATTCAAGCACAGCCTGAGCCCTCAGAGCCTGGTGGATGCCATCGTCCAGCTGCAAGGCCTGACGTTCACAGCCACAGGCATCCAGAAAGTGGTGTGAGTCCCCTCCTGCCTGCTGCTGCCTCAGATGTGGTCTCCAAATCACTTCTTAATACTGAGTCAACACAGTTCTTAGTTCTTCTCTGGAGGCCACAGTAGGCTCTAGAGGACTAATGGGGAGTGAAGAGGGTGTACGCAGAGTCCTTTTCAGAGCCCACTTCCCAGATGTGAAACCAGACTCCTTTGCAGTTATTTTCCCTTTGCCTGGTTCTAGAGACCTCAACATGCTCCTTGTACGTGTCTGGTCAGCACTGGGGCCAGGTTGTCACTACAAAACTCACATGCTGTGGTGGGTCTGGCAGAGGGGGTCTGCGTGGAGCAGTGAGTCTCAGTGTCCAGGATCCTTGGTTTCCTACACACCCCTGGGATCCTTGCACACCCCTGGGATCCCTGCACACCTCTGGGATCTCTGCACAATCCTGGGTCCCTGCACACCCCTGGGATCCCTGCACACCCCTGGGATCCTTGTACACCCCTGGGATCCTTGCACACCCCTTGGCACTGCAATAGGATCATCTCAAACAAGAGATACTCTGGCTAAATGCACTCACTCTTCATTGTAGTGACTCCTGTACCTTGAACATAAGCTAGAAAACGCAAGGGGTTTAAAACCACACAGTAACGCCCCTCCTAGGGTCCTTCCTCAAGCACTCAATGCTTTCCCACTGGTAGGACCTGGGAAGGGAAATTATATGAGGCAAAGAGACAGTGGTTCACAATTCCAGGCCGATGTCCTGTATGCCAGGATGCACTGTATCTCTCCAGCAGCCCGGATCCCAGAGCTGGGCTCATCCTAGGCTTAAATTTGGATGCAGCTTGGTTCTGTCCAGTGCTGAGTTAAATTTCTTCTCTCTTTCCTCTCCTTCCTCATCTTCTTTCCTGCCTCACTTCTTTCCCATAATTTTGTATATTAGAAACAGGAAGTGGTACATTCAAATGACTCAATAAATCCCACCTGCCCGGAACAGTCCGATTCCATCCCTCGCCTTTGTGCACACTGATGGTATATGGTCACAACAGCGCAAAAATAGATTTCCTCTATTGTTAAAGGCAATCTAAATGTATACAATGTTCCGTATTGTACTATAGTCTTGACTTCTGCTTTTCAACAAAGGAGCTGAAGAAGTGGAGTTTCTATTTGCTGAATCCCCTCCTTCATGTTGGGTGCTTGTTTTTGTCAAGTGTTTTTGAAGTGTTCTGGCTTAGAGTGTGAGGCTTCCCTGTGACATTTTAAGCATTTGTTGTTAGAGCTACCAGCTGTCAGACACTCCTCCATGTTCACTGTTATGTCATCTGCCCAATGACCAGACACTGTTTCAGACACCAAATCTGGTAGCTTCAACAACATACATACTTTTTCCTAATCCAGGTGAGGCTGGCCGGTCCAGCTGTTTCTGCAGATGTTCTTTCATGTATCCAGAACCCAGAGAGCTCCTTCTTAGTGCTGGTGCTCATGAAGGACTTGGGAGAAGGGCTCATGTGGAATAGTTGGATCCATGTCTACATGTAGTCTCTTTCCGTGGGCTGTTCCTTGCACCTCTAGAAGAGTAGCCGGTCTTCTCTTGCTCTGGCTCAAAACTGTAGCTATAAGAGTGGTTGCCTGGCAATGCAAAATAAGCCACCACACTGTGAAGGATAAGCATGAGTCGAGTGGAGGCCAGGTTCTCTGTGGGAGAAGAACTACTTGGAGCCATTTTTTTAGAGAACAGTTATGGCACATTTACTATTATTTTGCTTGGAAGGAATCAGAGGCTCAGAGAGGTTAATTAGCACATACAAGGGATGTCTGACTTCAAAGCTTCTGCTCCAAACCATACTGCCTCCTAGAAATGAAGTTCATTGGTTTAGACTTTAGTAAATATCTAATATAAAATACCTTTATTATTAGTCTTTGTTTCTAGTATAGCATTCCAGAAGGGAATTCTTTCTCTTTTCCTTCCTTCCTCCTCCTTCTCCTTTTTTTGGAGTGATGACAATGGAGTTGGTAAGAATTAAGGGGGTAGGTATTAGAGTCAGGGTGAGTGTGTGTGTGTGTGTGTGTGTGTCGGTGTGTGTGTGTGTCTGTGTGTGTGTGTGTCTCTCTGTGTGTGTGTGTCTGTGTGTGTGTGTGTCTGTATCTCACTATGTAGCCGAGCCTGGTCTGGAACTCATTCTCCCCCTGCCTTGGCCTCCAAAGGCTTGGCTTGCACACCTGTGCCACCATTGACAACTCTGAATAACTTTTGCAGCATGCTTGGCATGTCCTGGACTTCCAAACATTCAGAGGAACTACAGCCTTTGCAAATTGTCTTTCCGGAATCAAGTATGTCTCAATAATCATTTCTCTTTATTCTCTGACAGGAAAGAGCTATTTCATAGCACGAATGGAGCCCGCAAAAGTGCTAAGAAGATCCTAATTGTCATCACAGATGGGCAGAAATACAGAGACCCCTTGGAGTACAGCGATGTCATCCCCGAGGCAGAGAAAGCTGGCATCATTCGCTATGCTATTGGGGTACAATCTCTTCCTCCTTGGGTTCACAGACCCTGCCTTCTCCTTTCCCAGAGAAGGTCCAGTGGACTTCTACTGTTTAGAAGCCACTCTGTTGCAGGTGGGAGATGCCTTCCGAGAACCCGCTGCCCTGCAGGAGCTGAACACCATTGGCTCAGCTCCCTCCCAGGACCACGTGTTCAAGGTGGGCAACTTTGTGGCACTTCGAAACATCCAGAGGCAACTTCAGGAGAAAATCTTTGCCATTGAGGGTAAGTGGGAACAAGCTCCAGCCGTGGAGCTGAATGAATGGCTTGCTACCCTGCAGTCCTGATTCTTATCCTTATTTACAAGTCACCCCAAATTTGCTCTATAGAGCTCAGGCCCCAAACACATTTTCCTTCTGTTTTGACTCCTCATAGCTTTGCAGAATCTAAATGACATGTTTACCCACAGGAACTCAGTCAAGGTCAAGTAGTTCCTTTCAGCACGAGATGTCACAAGAAGGTTTCAGTTCAGCTCTCACAAAGGTGAGTGGAATGTGTCTGATAAATGGGCATCGATTCTGGGCCTTCCATGGGCGGGGTGGGGCCGAGACAGATTTGTCCTTAAGCTCTCTGATTGATCATTGCTATCCACAATCTGGGGATAAAGAAGAGCAGGAGACAGCCACAGCTCTTTCACGGACCATACATTCGAATGGGTAGAGACCACATAGGGAGAATTCTCAGACTATACTGGGTATTGGGATAGAAAAATAAAGATGGTCAGATGACACTGAGAGATGGGAAAAGGCCTGTGCCGGGAAACTCTCAAAAACAATGTCTGCAGTTAGAGGGCAAAGCAACTGAAAAGGGGCTGGGGCAGACGTAAAGCTCTTGTGCTACACAAAGAGAAAAAAGACAGCGTGGATACAGCGGGAGCAGAGTGAGCAAGGGGCAGTGAGCAGCTGGAGAGGTGGGGGCCCAGAGCACATGGACCACAGAGCTAACAGTGCAGGGAACTTGTTTGAAAGAGGATCTGTCTACATCTACGTCTACGTCTACGTCTACGTCTACCTAGAGCATCCGAATAGATTTTTTCTAATAATTTGGGGTTGAGCAGAGTATAGCAGAAATGAAACCAGGTTGAACTGGTCACAGGAGCTTGGCCGGTCATTAAACACTTCTTTCTGTGTTTTTTAATTTTTCTCAGTTCTCTATAATCAAAAGTTTAAAGGTGTAAATAAGAAATGTTGGGAAGCATGAGGTAATGGCGCCCGAGGGCACTGAAGATGGGGTTGACTTTGTTATAGAGGAGCTCAGAGAGGATGGGGGGTGAGGATGAACGTCCCCTGTGTTTGGGAACAGAGATAAACGGCCAGGGTTCAATTGGGAAAGGACTCAGGTGACATTCCAAGGAGACTGATGGTAGTTTCCCAGCAGAATGGTACCTACATATTGGGTTTGAGCAGGCCTGATCCTGGTGTGGGAGAAGGTAGAACACATGCCAGGAACCGAGGAGGCAGGAGAGGCAGAAAGGAAGCAGAGCTGACAAGGGCAAGGGCAACGTATGGAGAGACAGGAGTTAAAGTGCAGACACTGCCGGTGAAAACTAAGGAAGAAAATGAGGAGAGGTGTGTGTGACAGCCTTCTCTGGATTAGGAAAGCATCCTGCTCCAGCCTGTCCCAGCCTGCTCAGTCCTGGAAACCTTTCCTGCCAGGATGGACCAGTTCTGGGGGCTGTGGGAAGCTTCAGCTGGTCTGGAGGTGCTTTCTTATACCCACCAAATATGAGACCCACCTTCATCAACATGTCTCAGGAGAATGTGGACATGAGAGATGCTTACCTGGGTAAGAAGAGGCTGTGGGCGAGAAGGGCGGGACGGGCTGCCTGAAGACAGGACAAGCCTTGGTGCTGAGGTCTGGGCCCCTCAGGTTACTCCACCGCACTGGCCTTTTGGAAGGGAGTCCACAGCCTGATCCTGGGGGCCCCTCGCCACCAGCACACGGGAAAGGTTGTCATCTTTACCCAGGAATCCAGGCATTGGAGGCCCAAGTCTGAAGTCAGAGGGACACAGGTTTGTACGGAAGAAGCCAGAGTGGAGTGTGAGCGTGGGCAGTATGGTCAGGGTGGAGGAGAAGGGGATGGACGGGCTTTGGGGCCTGTGGAGGAGGTCGTGGTACTGGGAGAGAGGCAGGGCCTGTCCAGAGGAGGCGTCTTTAGATGACTTCAGGCTCGGCCCCCCCAGATCGGCTCCTACTTTGGGGCATCTCTCTGTTCTGTGGACATGGATGGAGATGGCAGCACTGACCTGGTCCTGATCGGAGCCCCCCATTACTATGAGCAGCCCCGAGGGGGGCAGGTGTCGGTGTGCCCCATGCCTGGTGTGGTAAGTGGTTAAGGGTGCTGGCTGGTGGCATCTGGGTATGGATGGAGGTCTGCCCAGGTTGGGCCTGACCCTGCCTTTGCTCTGCAGAGGAGCAGGTGGCAGTGTGAGGCCACCCTCCATGGGGAGCAGGGCCATCCTTGGGGCCGCTTTGGGGCGGCTCTGACAGTGCTGGGGGACGTGAATGGGGACCGTCTGGCGGATGTGGCTGTTGGTGCACCTGGAGAGGAGGAGAACAGAGGTGCTGTCTACATATTTCATGGAGCCTCACGACTGGACATCACTCCCTCGTCCAGCCAGGTGAGGCCTTGTCAGTCTGTTCTAGCTTCTCCCTCTCTATGTCTTGGGTTGGCTAAATTCAGCCTCTGAGTTCTGGTGAGAGTGGCTATTGCTTTTCTGTGTGTCTTAGTAGCCCGTTTCCCTGAACTAAGTATGAAGCATGCTTGCATCCACACAACCTCCACTCCATTATGGACAGCTTTCTGAGTAAGAGACTAAGCATGGACATCAAAGTCTTGAGTCAGATCCCTAGCAATAGCAGCCTCCGTTTGCTGTGTGTTCTTTGTCTAAAGGATTGACATACATTCTGCAAGCTTTAGTGGGTTTTTTTTTCCTTTTTTGTTTGTTTGTTTTGTTCCTTCCTGAAAAGAGAGCAGTGAGTGCATTAAGCACTCCATGTACTAAGTCTTTTCTGGGTGACTGAACAAGTGATGAACAGATAAATCTATTTCAATTCTGTGGCTGTGGTTCTGTATCATTACTGCTTGTGCCCTCAGGACGACAAGCTGGACTTATAAGAAAGTCCCCTTACTTTGAGCGTCTCCTAAGATTCTCCCTGCCCCCACACTGCTTGCTTTAACTCCAGATCCTTTTTTTTCTTACTCTCCCAATCTCTGGATGCCATCATCTATTGGTTTTTATTTTTCATTCCCTTCTTGATCAGCGGGTCATTGGCTCCCAGCTCTCCCTGAGGCTTCGATATTTTGGGCAGTCATTAAGTGGGGGTCAGGACCTCACACAGGACGGCCTGGTGGACCTGGCTGTGGGAGCGCAGGGGCACGTGCTGCTGCTCAGGTGAGAGGTCACCCACCCGCCACCCTTGCCCACTGTGTCCACTTGTCCTGGCCCTTTCTCAGCATTGTGTCGTCATCATCCTTTGTGTGCCCAGGAGTCTGCCTTTGGTGAAAGTGGAGATCTCCATAAGATTTGCCCCCATGGTGGTGGCAAAGGCTGTGTACCAGTGCTGGGAAAGGACTCCCACTGTCCTTGAAGCTGGAGAGGCCACTGTGTGTCTCACTGTCCACAAAGGCTCACCTGACCTGTTAGGTAAGTGTTTTCTTAAAAGTGGGTCCAGCATCACCCTGTTAGAAGCTTCTAAGGCTATGTTCAGGACGGACCAAGCCCAGGAACACAAATCTCTCAAAACCCTTCCTCAGTTGCCTGAATCAGTCCTGAATCTTTTCTTTACCTGTTTCATCCATCCAGGCTCTGGGCTCCTGTCCAGGAAGACCTGCAGCCTGTTTCCTCTCCTCGCTGCCTCAGCCTCTGTCCCTGCTTAAGCTACCACCTTTCTGGCTGTGTCCAGCAAAGCAGAGACTCTCTCAGTGGTCCTTACACCTATTCTTATACCGTCTCACCCACTGTCTGATGAGAAACCAGCTTGATTCCAAAATGTGAGACTAGCCTTCTCACTCTAACCCTTAACCCCCTTAAACTGCTTTTAAGTTATAGAAACCCAAATCCTTTCCTGTAGTTCCATCCCAGCTTTGGTCCCTCCTTGAGTTTATCCTCTTCCACCTCAGTCTATCCTCTTCCTACACGTGCTTTCATGAGTGTACCAACATAATCCTCCCTGGGAGTCTTAGGTCTACTAAAATTTGGGGACATTCTTTTTCCCATACTTCATTCATGGATCATGTGTTTAGCTCCTTTATTAGACTGAGATTCGTGAGTGAAGAGACAGTCTATCTATCTGTCCATCTGTCTATCTATCTATCTATCTATCTATCTATCTATCTATCTATCAATCATCTATCATTGTCTCTCTAAGTGTAGTCCCAAAACTTGATGCAGTCACGGAAAGTGCCCAACAAGAATAAACAAATAAATGTAAACAGGAAGTTCTGGGTTCTAGTTGTTTGTTGCATTTTTCCTTTCTCCTTTATTTCAGGTGACATCCACAGCTCTGTCAGGTATGATCTGGCGTTGGACCCGGGCCGTCTGATACCTCGTGCCATTTTTGATGAGACTAAGAGCTTCACTTTGACTCGAAGGAAGACTCTGGGGCTTGGTGATCACTGCGAAACAATGAAGCTGCTTTTACCAGTGAGGATTAGGGTTTGGGGAAATCCAGGGGTCAGGACTGGTGGGGGAGGAGCCAAGACTAGTGTGTGACAGAAGAATGAGGACAGTGAAGCCAGAGAGAACATGGCTGGGAGGACAGCCTGGCTCCTTAGCCTGGATGTAGTGCTATCTGGAGGCATAGGAGGAGGAGCCCACGATGAAGGGGAAGACTGATGGTGGTCCTTCAAGTTCCTTCTTCCTCAGGACTGTGTGGAGGATGCTGTGACCCCTATCATCCTGCGCCTCAACTTTTCCCTGGTAGGAGACTCTGCTTCATCCATGAACCTTCGTCCTGTGCTGGCTGTGGGCTCACAAGACCACATAACAGCTTCCGTGAGTAGCTTCAAATGGAGTCCCAGGCACAGGATGGTTACATTGTGTCTCCTCATGCTTAACAACTCATAGTAGATCCTCATTGTCAACCACAGGCAACAAATCCAAAATGCCCCCTCAGCTTCTAAGGCCCAGTATAGCTCGTACCCTTGCACCCACCCAGCTAGTACCTTTATGTCTGGACATGAACACATTCTACACACTGTCTCTCTTCACCCATACTGACCTCCGAGCCTTTGTCTGCTGTGATTCTCCTTTTAAAACCATTTCCTTCTCCCTGTCTGAAGTTAAGTGCCAACCTCAACTCCTGATCACACCTGGTGTCTCCCACCTACCACATTTTCTCCAGCTCCCAAGTCTTCTTTGACTATCCCATTTCAAAGCAATGTCACTAAGGACAGAAACACTGCATTTGCATTGGTGGCTGACGTGGACCCCACATTTCTTGAGCATTGTAGCCATATCTAAGTCACCTGAAGTTTTTTTTTTTTTTTTTGTTTTTTGTTTTTTTTTTGGTTTTACGAGACAGGGTTTCTCTGTGTAGCCCTGGCTGTCCTGGAACTCACTCTGTAGACCAGGCTGGCCTCGAACTCAGAAATCCACCTGCCTCTGCCTCCCAAGTGCTGGGATTAAAGGCATGCAACACCACTGTCTGGCTCACCTGAAGTTTTCACTTCCCCAAACTTCCACCCAGTGGAAAACTTGTGTCTATGATTGGCATTTAGAACTGTCTGCTGCGTAGCTGCTGTGGTGCATATTGGACTCGATCCAGCTAAGGCTTGCTGTGGTGAAGTTGAGACCTTCAGCCTATGTCCGTTCCTTGCTCGTGTCTATGAGAACCGTGGGAAGAGAGATGTGCTAAAGTCCAACGAGGTCGGAGGCTCATCTAGACTTGGGTGCTAAAGGAGCAAACCATCTTGTTTCAGCTTCCATTCGAGAAGAACTGTAAGCAGGAACTCCTGTGCGAGGCGGACCTGGGCGTCAGCTTTAACTTCTCGGGGTGAGTGTGGTCTCCTTCCATGTGCTGAAACACTTGACCCCCGATTCTCTAAGAAAATGAATTCTGTTGGAATACTATCAGCACATGGTTCAAGAGTTCCCGCCATCTTGCCTCTGCCCCGATCCAATTTCCAACTTGTCTCCAATGGAGTCACCCCATCAGGCTTGACCTTTCTCCTCAGCCTGCAGGTCTTGGTGGTGGGATGCTCCCCAGAGCTCACTGTGACAGTAACGGTATGGAATGCAGGTGAGGACAGCTATGGGACTTTAATCAAGTTCCACTACCCAGCAGGGCTGTCTTACCGACGGGTAACAGGAGCACAGGTAAGCCGGTCCCCTGGACTCTACTGGACAGTTGGGGCCTTTTTTGTTCATGATACCAAGATACCACTGAATAAGTTATAAAGAATTATTTTGAAAAGAAATACTAAAGGATAATGATTTTGGCTTATGATTCTGGAAGTGCAAGCCTAAGAGATGCATCTGGTGGCAGTCTCAAGGTAGAGTCTCAAGGCAGTTCAAGGAATATGGCAAAGACATCTGTGGCAGTTTTCTTTCCTCTTCTGTCATGTGGTCCTACATTAATGACCTTGTCTAATTTTAATCACTTCCCAAAGACTCCACTTTTTTTTTTTTTTTTTTGAGAGAGGGAGAGGGGAGAGGAGAGGGAGGGAGGAAGAGGGGAGAAGAGAGGAGAGGAGAGGAGAGGAGGGGAGGGGAGGGGAGGGGAGGGGAGGAGAGGGAGGGAGAGAAAGTGAGAAGGAGAGAGAGAGAGAGAGAGAGAGAGAGAGAGAGAGAGAGAGAGAGAG
>NW_021604637.1:2754612-2759400 GCF_004785775.1 Grammomys surdaster | reverse complement strand
AGAGAGAGAGAGAGAGAGAGAGAGAGAGAGAGAGAGAGAGAGAGAGAAGACTCCACTTTTAAATGCCACAGTCTGGTTAAGTTTCTGCCTTCTTACTAGCTCACAATAGGGACTGTGTCCACTCACACATAGAAACTTCACACACAAAATCTTGCAATCCTCAGGCCATTTCAAACCAAGATGCTTCTCCCCTGCCCTATAATCTCCTGTTTCCTTCTACCACATGTGTGGTATGAAATATCATCATAGATAATAGAAAAGTACACAGATAAAGGTATGTATCAATTAATAAATGATACTGAGCAAATATCCATAAATTAGTACCTAGTCAAAAGTTAAAAAAAAACTACCAGTATTCTCAAAGGCCCCCCCCGACTCTGTATCTTTCCCTATGTATAGCCCCACTCTGTCTCCTAAGATAATCGTATTTTTAACTCCTTGCTAATCATTTCCAGGTATTTGTAGGTTTGCCATCCATGAGCGTGTCCCTACATCATGCTGTTCAGTTTTGCCGGTGCTTAAACTGCATGTGACTGGAAGCACGTTGTGTATGCTCTTCTGTGTCTTAACCCTTCCCTTCAGCATTGTTTGGGAGATTCATTCATGTTGCTGCATGTAGACAACCTAAGAGAGGGAGGCATACTTGGCTCACAGTTTAGAAGGTGTGCCGGTCAGGGTTTTTAAAGAAATGACCCTGATATAATGAATATATAAAAATGACCCTGATATAGTGAATATATATTAAAGGGGGTGTATTAGATTAGCTTCTAGGGTGTTGTCTGGGAAGTCCAGCAATGGCTGACTCTGGACAGCGAGGCAGAGAATATGGGAATTTCAGTCATGAAAGTGATATCTCAGGAATCTCAATCTGGTGCTGGTGTCCTGGAGGACTCCTTAGAGAGCTCCTGGCCTCCAGTCTGTTCTGGAATCCTGGAAAAGATGGGTTTAGCACTAGTCACAGCAACAGGGTAGATGAACTTGCTAGTTAGTGCTGTGAGGTAATTCCACTAGAGAGCATACTGACACTCTTAAAGCTGAAAAGGAAGTCTGTATTGTCGACTGGTGGCTGTGTAAGGATGTTGCCAAAATCATGCAGCCCTGGGGGTTACTGTTTTTTTTTTTTTTTTTTTTTTGTTTGTTTGGTTGGTTGGTTTTTTGTCTTTTGTGAACAAAACCCACATCCTGGCTAACACACTCTGGTTGTCAAGAATAGCTAGCAAAGAAGCAAACTACAGGAGCCATAAAGCAAGGTTAGTGCATCTAGAGATCTTTCTGGACCCTGAAACTATGCACCAGGTCTTCGATGGATCAGCCCTTTGTTCTGGTTTGGGCAGGTGTTGGGACCTATGTGCTAGGTTTTCAGGTTAAAATGTTGCCATTAACATGTTGTCAGTTGTGCAAAGGTCTCAGGGCCTATTACACTGGAGTGAAGGCAAGCAGAAAAAGAGCAGTCTCCTTCAATGTCCCTTTCTGTCAATTGACACTAGAGGTGTGTCTCAGATTTATGGTGGGACTTCCTACCTCAATCATATTAAGAAAATCCCATCACAGATGTGCCCATCAGCTTGAGGTTTAGTTGATTCCAGATGTAATCAAGTTGGCAACCATGATTAGCACCCATCGCAGAAGGTAAGGTCTGTACATAGTAGGAGAGGCACAGTGGCTGCAGCCTCTGTGGTGTATAAGAGAGCCAGTTATGCCTCAGAGCTCAGGCAGGACGCTGGATGCCTCAAGACCCATTCAGAATAACCTGTGTCATCCAGCTAGGTTGTATTACCCCCAGCATTCTACAACACCCAAACACAGCACCATCACTGAGGACAAAGTATACAAACAGATGCCATTTAAACATTAACACAATAGTAGAACAGTTTCGTTGCTATATGAGACCTCTGTATGAATATGCCCACAGTTTATCTGTTCTGCAACTGATGGCTGCTTTCCCGATTTGAGCCACGACTGTTCTTGAACTGGTATCCTGGTGTACAGTGGATGACAGTCTGGAAGGTTTATATCACACATGGATTCTATAGCTTTACCACTTTTAGAAGTGTTTTTAACCTATTTACACTCTGTGAGCAGCACATGAGAGGATCTGTCTGTCTGTCTGTCTGTCTGTCTGACTTTTCAGCTGTCGATGTCATCTCTGTATTTCCTTGTAGCTTTTGTTTGGAATATTCTAGAGACTTTACATATATTTTATGATCCTTTGGGATGTGTCTATCTACATATTTTTTTCTGTTCTTTCTTGTATTTAAAACATTGGCCAGCACAGTGGCACGTGCCTTTAATTCCAGTACTTACAAGGCAGAGACAGGCAGATCTCTGCGAGTTTGAAGTCAGTCTAGTTTACATAATGACTTCCAGGCCAATCACAGCTACATAGTGAGATCCTGTCTATTAAAAAATAGTAACAAAGAAACCTGGGTGTTGTGGCAATCACCCTTAATGTCAGAACTCTTGGGAGGCAGAGGCAAAAGGATCCCTGTGAGTTTGAGGCTAGCCTGGTCTATATGGTGAGTTCTAGGCCATTCCAAATTACCTAGAGAGACCCAGTCTCAAACGCTGATTTGCAAGAGGTCTTTACATATGCTAATGGTCCTATTCTAGTGATGTGATAGTGTTTTCAGTCTCTGTACTGTGTCTTAACACAATAAAGGTTGTCTTCATTCAACTAGAATTGAGTTTCTCAATCTTTTCCTTTATTCTTAGTATTTTTGTATATGAATCTTGTTTAAGAAATACTGTCACATCCCATTGCCCCCAGTGTGTGTCTTCCCACCTGCCCATAGACCTTAGGCCTCTGCTTTTTGTCCCCCTCCCCAAGATCATACTTTCTCCCAGACATATACACCAAGGGTCACTGCCTCCCTTCCTGTATCCACTCTGTCTCCTTGTTCCTGCCAACTCCAGCAAGATCTGACACCTATCAGGAACTCAGTGATGGCAAGGTGTCATGGTCCCAGGCTGACTTTGAACTTCTGAAGTTGAGGGTTACAGGCATATGCTATTATGCCCAATTTATGAGGTTCTAGGAGTCAACCATGAAACAATTATATAACATCCTCAGCCCAGAAAAAGTGGTTAAGGGCATTTAACGCCAAGATTGATGACCTGAGCTCAATCCCCAAGGCTTCTGACTCTCCCCCCCCTCACACACACACACACACACACACACACACACGAGCACACACTTTAGCACACACGGGGGTGGGATATAATTTTACTTTTGAACCGATAAGTCTTTTAAAGTACTAGAGTTTATTTTAATGCATAAAATAAGATTCGGATCCAATTTCATTTTTTTTTGTACTTTTATTTTTCAATATGGGATGATTTTTCTTGGTGTCATTTACTGAGAAATATGTTATCCCCCAACTGTTCGGCAATGCCACTGCTGTCATACACCAGTCCTATCTATACATATATGGCTAACTATGTTGGTTTGCCACCCCCCACACCATAGTCTTAAGAGTTTTAATACTTGGTCCTCAGTTGGTGGCACTGTCTGGGAGGTTAGGGGCTGCAGCCTTGCTGGATGAAGTGCACCACTGCTGGGTCGGGGACAAGAGCAAAAGCTTTTGGCTGCTTGCAGCTTATGCTTGAAGCTTTATACCATGGTTGAGGTTGTGAGCCTCAGTTTGTGCTCTGGCCACCATGCCTCCCCGCCATGGTGGACTCGATTCCCTCTGGAACTGTGCCAAGTAAACTCTTCTACATTTAAGTTGCCTTGGCCATAGACTTTTTTTCTTAGCATAGCAGCAGGAAGGCAACTAATGCAATAACTCGAACTCATCTCCTCTCCTGTAAGCAACCTCATCAGTACCCGCTACGCCTGGCATGTGAGGCCGAGCCCCCCATGGGCCAGGAGAGCCTGAGGAGCAGCAGCTGTAGCATCAATCACCCCATCTTCCGAGAAGGTGCAAAGGTCAGTGCTATCCGCCCCTCCCCCAATCTTCAGCACTGGCCTTCCCCTACTTTCCCATGAGCCTCTCCATTTCCATGAGCCTCTTTCCCATGAGCCTCTCCATTTCCATGTCTTCTTTTGTTTTCCCCTCAGGCCACCTTCATGATCACTTTTGATGTCTCCTACAAGGCCTTCCTGGGGGACAGGCTGCTTCTGAGGGCCAGCGCAAGCAGGTGAGCCCAGGAGAAGTATGGTACATCACTCCTAGTCCAATTTTATGTCCCAGCTGGGTATCCGTTTCCTGGATCCCTTCACATTCGTCTTCCTCTCTTTTTCCCCAGTGAGAATAATAAGCCTGAAACCAACAAGACTACCTTCCAGCTGGAGCTCCCGGTGAAGTACACGGTCTATACCGTGATCAGTAGGTAAGAATCCTTAGACCTTCCACCAAGCCTGGAACCTCTGTAATGGGCTTCTGAGACAGTCTGTTTCATGATGGTGACTGAGGCAGGATCCTTATAAAGAGGAGGTTTCTTTAGCTCACAGTCTGGAGGGTGACAGTCTAAGCAGCAGAGTGCCAAATTTGACCAGAGTCCCTTGGACCACAGATGGCAGAGGGTGTGCCAAGGACAGAACAGCGAGCTAGAAGATGATCACACAGCTAGGATAGGGAGGCGTAGCAAAGGAGGAGGTGCCAGTCAGGCAACTTCTCCCTAGGTTCTCCCCTCATAAAGGTCTCACCCCTTCCCAACATTGTCACCTGAGGGCCAAGCGCCCAACACAGGACCCCTCAGAGAACACACTCAAACTGTGTCCAGTCTGGAGCAGCCTCTAAGCTTGCTTCTGCAGGAAGTCTTGTGTGGGTTTCCAGCTATCTAACC
>NW_021604637.1:2753711-2754512 GCF_004785775.1 Grammomys surdaster | reverse complement strand
TCTCTCTCTCTCTCTCTCTCTCTCTCTCTCTCTCTCTCTGTCTCTCTGTCTCTCTCTCTCTCTCTCTCTCTCTCTCTCTCTCTCTCTCTCTCTCTCTCTCTCTCTCTTCCTCTCTATCTCTAGATAGCACACCATGAAAAACTCTATAAGGCTCTGATAGGCCGGTCTGCTGGTGGCACATGCACACTTTATCTCCATTGCTTAACTCCTCTTCCTCCACTACTCAGTCTTCCTTTCTCACGAAGCTTTCCTCAGTGCTAGACATGGTGCTTGACACTAAGTGAAGCTATCAGAATGAGAGCAAGACTTTCTGGGCATTGCGTGCTGGGAGCCTGACCTAACATGACAGGTCTGTCACCACACAGAGGCCAAGCAAGGTCAGAGGAGAGTAGAGCTGGTAGGAGAGTCACGGGCAAAGCTGCTGCTGTGGGTTTTGAAGGGGTGTAGGTGATCGCAGGGCCGGGGTGAGCTAGAAGTAAGCAGGGGACTTTCCAGAGTGGACTGTTACTCCGTAGCGGGGAGAACTGGTGGGAAGCCTGAGAGAGTCTCATGGGTGGGGTTTGCTGCTGTGGAGAATGGGAGGGGGTCAGGATCAAATGTGCCATTTTCAATGACATAACCCATGGATTATATGTATGAATTTCCTCTTTTCTCCCTATGAAAACACAGCCTACAGTTAAATATACTAGAGATATTTAAACCATTGTTGCTGTCGTTGTTGTTGTTGTTGTTATAGTGGGGTTTAGGAAGAATTTCTTCTTCTTCTTCTTCTTCTTCTTCTTCTTCTTCTTCTTCTTCTTC
>NW_021604637.1:2706618-2753701 GCF_004785775.1 Grammomys surdaster | reverse complement strand
TCTTCTTCTTCTTCTTCTTCTTCTTCTTCTTCTTCTTCTTCTTCTTCCTCTTCCTCTTCCTCCTCCTCCTCCTCCTCCTCTTCCTCCTCCTAATTTCACTTAATCCTCTGGATAACCACATTATCTCTATTTTTACCAATACAAATTTCAAGAGGTTTAATAACCTGTCCCTGTATTCACCAGGCAAGCCACACTGAATGTCTTTTACAAGATCACCCTGTGTAACAAGGTTGCTTATGTGGTCCAAAGCAAGCAGGCAAGCCCAAGGGCTTCTCTAGAGAGGGTTTATGCCTGTGCGCATGTGTTACATACCTCTCAAGACTGAGGAAGGCTGAGCGCTCTATTCAGCTTTGAAAAGAAGTTTAAGGCCAGGAAAATGGCTCAGAAGGTGAAGTCACTGCCAAACCTGATGCCTGGGACCCACATGGTAGAGGCAGAGAACATTAAATGTGCACCGTGTCAACGCCCTCCCCCAGCTAAACAAATAAATGTAAAATAATTGTTTTGTTTTGTTTTGTTTTTTTTAAAGAAAAGAGATTTAGAGCTGGAGATTTTGAAGTAAGTAAAGGGAAGCAGAGACAGAAGAGGTTTGGGAGGCACAGAGGAATCCCAGCTAAGAGAAAACTCCCGACGGTTATAGAGCTCAGGAGTGCTGGGCGCTCAGCAGCCCTCCTGCAGGACTCTAATGAGGTTAAATGACTTATGCTTCAGGTTACTGTGTTGAGTAGGAAGTGGTGGCTCTGAGGTGAGAACTTGGGCAGTTCTTCAGCAGCGCCTTGGTTCTGAGAACTGAACCTGGGGCCTAGTGCTTGCTAAGCAAGTGCCTGCCACACAGCCACATCCTCAGTCTCCTCTGTGTTGTTAAACGTCCAGTTGATATGTGAAGCTGTTGGGCTCTGCAGAAGCTCTGGGTAGATGGCTTCTAGGTGCTGATGAAGCATGTTGGCTCTTCTTAGAGCTCAATTCTTTTCTTTTTCTTTTAAACAGGGTCTCACTATGTGGCCCTGGCTGTCCTGGAACTCATTATGTAGACCAGGCTGGTCTCAAACTCACAGAGATCTGCCTGCCTGTTGGGCACCATGATACCTTCCTGATTAGTTCTGTTGAGATTTGAGACATCACCAAGGACTGAGAAGGCAGGGACCATGACATAACTGTTGAAATCCTCAGGACTGTCCAAACACTCCGCAAAAAGTCTTCTGTGTGTGAAACTGTTTATTCATGTTAGCAGTGGTATTTGATAATACATTTTCAAAATTAAATATGTTCTTCATTATTTAATTTAAACGTTTATGTTTGATAATTTCATACATGAGTAATATATTTACACAACCTACACCCTCTCTCTCTCCCCTCCTACTCCTCCTGTGCCCCTCTCTACCCTCTTTTGTAACAGTAAGTATCTACTGAAAGCCATGGGTTGTAATCCTTGCATTTGGAAGGCAGGAGCAGGAAGATTGCTGTGAATTTAAGGCTGGTCTGGGTTGTGGATGGACCCTATCTCACAAACATAAAAAGAAAGAAAAATGAAGAACTGGTAGATAGAAATTTGTCAGTATTTAGGGACTCTCTTGGCTTGAATTCCTGGGCCATCTCCTTTCTCATGTGCTTGCTAGCCCCAACACGACTATATCTGCTTTCATGCCTGCCACCAGAGACAGGTTCACTCCATTTGTCCCAAGTAATCTAGCCTTCCCTCTGTAGGCCCCCATAGGCTAATTTACTCTGGCAGAAGACTTTGTAGGAGCTCAGAGGCCTCTTTCTATCTGCTGGACTCTCAGCTATGGGAGACATATAAGTGCTTTCCCACCACTGGGAAATGTTGATCAGTACAAGAACTGTGCAGATGTTGGGTCTAGTGAAAATAGCTAGAACTTGATTAAGAACATTTCCTGCCAAAGAAGGAGCTGGAAGAGATCTTTGGGGGTATAAAGAAGTCAGTGTATCAAAGGAAGAGCTGGTAAGTCCGGCCCCTGGCAAAGGCTCCGTGGGGAGAGGAGTGGAAACTGGCACCGTGGCTACAGATGCATTTGGAGACCATTGTTGTTTTGTGGCATCAGATGCTGGGCCCAGTTCTCTGCAGCAAGCTGTGGTTCAAACGGAGATGGGAACAGAGCTGTTTTTCACTAACTTGCCGTTTTCTCCAGGCAGGAAGATTCCACCAAGCATTTCAACTTCTCATCTTCCCACGGAGAGAGGAGAGAGGCTGAACATCACTATCGTGTAAGAAGCTAGAGAATATGCATGCCGGTCTCAGCTCAAGATGGGGCAGCCTGGAGAACTAGGGATAAGAAGTGAATTGGGTGCTCTAGGGATCATACCAATATCTGGTCTCCATTCCTGCAGGTCAATAACCTGAGTCCACTGAAGCTGGCCGTCAGTGTTAACTTCTGGGTCCCCATCCTTCTGAATGGTGTGGCGGTGTGGGATGTGACTCTGAGGGGCCCAGCACAGGTACCAGCCTGTGGTATTTCTCTCTCCAGAATCCCTTTCTATAATAATGCCATGCTCTTATCAGGAAAATCTCCCCCACTCCTAGGGTATCTCCTGTGTGTCACACAAGGAACCTCCTCAGCATCCCGACTTTCTGACCCAGATTCAAAGACGTGCTGTGCTGGTGAGAAAAGCCCATGTCCTGGGGGACACAGAGGAATGTACTAATGAATTAGAGTTGTGTAGTCAGGCTGTGATTTTATATTCTCTACTCAATGTTAGCCTATATTTCATCTTTTTGTCTCTTTCTAAGTAAAGGTCCCCTCTCCTCAGCTTTGTCCCCTCCTGTCCCCAGGACTGCTCCATTGCTGACTGCCTGCACCTCCACTGTGACATCCCCTCCTTGGGCGTCCAGGAAGAGCTTGACTTCATTCTGAAGGGCAACCTCAGCTTCGGCTGGATCAGTCAGGTACGTGGCCAATAGCAGAGTCCCTTCTCTGGTCCACGTGTGCCTGGTGGGTCTGGGGCATCCTTGGGTCAGGGCAGTTCTTGAACCCTGAGCTGCCCCAGATCTAATTCCCAGCTCTGCCCCACTCCATCTTTTGCAGACATTGCAGAAAAAGGTGTTGCTCCTGAGTGAGGCTGAAATCACATTCAACACATCTGTGTACTCCCAGCTGCCGGGGCAGGAGGCATTCCTGAGAGCCCAGGTAGTGACTGTGGCAGGCAGAAGCCAGGCTGCTGAGAGGGAGGGCTCTGAATGTTCAGTCTGTGGTGTTGGCTAAGGGGTGGGTCTGCCAGTCTGGAGGGAGGATGAAGGTCCCTAGACACTGGGAATGCATGAGTGCTTCTGTAGTTCAATGGTTGGAAGCATTGATGGGCCTTGGCAAGAGAGGGGAATAGGGGTGTGTGTGTGTGTGTGTGTGTGTGTGTGTATGTGTGTATGTGTGTGCTCATGTGTATGCATGTGTGTGTATGAGTGTGTGTGTGTGTTTGCATGCGTGCAAACATATGCGTGCACGTATGTGTGAGAAAGAATGGGCACTCACTGATTTTCAAACCAGGTGGAGACGATTCTAGAAGAATCCGTGGTCTATGAGCCCATCTTCCTGGTGGCAGGCAGCTCGGTGGGAGGTCTGCTGTTACTGGCTCTTATCACAGCGGCACTGTACAAGGTGAATTGTTGTTTTCACATCTTTTCCCCAACACTACTAGCGTTCATCACCAGCTCTGCCATGTACATGATGGGACAGTGAAAACTCAGATCGTGGTTGTGGAGCAGGCTTGGCCTCATGTTCTGTCCCTATCACATTTGCTTGGTCTTTGTCTGTTTCTTCTTTTTGAAATAACAGTAAGACATACATCACAAAATGGCTGAGGCGAAACAGACATGCCGTGTGTGCAAATCTGCCTAACAGTGAGCCGGTGGCTTCAGTGAGCCAGTGGCTTTCTCCTACAGCTAAGTGTATAACAACTATTTGGCACATGGTCTTTCTCAGTCTGTTCACACGACTGCTCTGGTGCACGGCTGAAAGTTACTTCAGTTCTCTTATCTTCAACTTTTCAACTTTCTTCCCTTCCCTCTTACCCAGTTTTTCTGACTTTATTACATTTTATAGCTTGGCTTCTTCAAACGTCAGTACAAAGAAATGATGGATGGCAAGCCGGCAGATCCTGACACAGCCAGCCAGGCAGATTTCAACTATGAGACTCCTCTACATCTTATGTCCTAGGAATCCACTTTCCTGTGTGTCTCCACCACAAAGAGATCGGTCTTGCTTTTGCCTATGAATCTACTGGCATGGAGACAAGTTCCCCACAGCTCTGGGCTAGCCTGGGAAACTTCCCAGACATGATGCCAAACCTCCTGAGCTGGGGGATTTTTATGCTTCTGCCCATGTGTCAGACTTCAGAGCTGATCTATTTTTTTTTTGTAAGAGCAGGGATGGGGTCAACATAAACTTATATATGGATAAGAATTACCACACAATACAGACTGAGGAAAATATGCTCAATATTCAATATATTGCTTGTATGAATTTTTAAAAAATAAAATGAAAATGCAGGGGGAAACATCACATTTTCCTTATATAAAAAGTAACTTGAACCTAGATACCAACTGCCCTAGAGCCTACCCAGTCCCTTTTGCCATGCTGCTCCCAAAGAGCCAGAGGACACAAAAGTTTCACACCTTTATTGCTATTGGAACTGTCCACTGGAACCTCAGGGGGCTCTCAGAGCCGGTGTGCAGAAGGTCGATTTGGAGATTGTTGGAAGAGTGTGTCTGCTGAGACTTCAAGGGTGCTCGTAGCCGGTGGGCAAAGGATTGACGTGGGGATTGTGGAAAAGTGTGTGGTTACCATCCCCCCAGGAGAAGGGCTGTGGAGAGAAGGCAGACAGGTCACCACAGTCCCTCCAGTGAAATTCCCCTGCATGCCCTCACTCACTCATCCTCTGGCATACCTTGGTTCGGATGCGGAGGTGGTGGTAAGGGATGAACTCTGGGCGCTCTCGGTGGCCAGCGTGCATCCAGCAGTTAAGGGAGCAGAGGGCTACGCTGGGGAGAGCCAGCACAAAGGTCAGGAGGCGCCAGGTGCTGGCTGGGGGAGGAAAGGTGAGAGTGAGTGGAGATTCACAGGCAAAAGCTGTCACTGGGCCTAGAGGTCGGAAAGATCAGTGCCTGGCAGATCAGGAGATGGAGGGAGGGGGAAGCATGGGCGAAGAGAACAGATAGGCTAGGCTACTGAATCAGAGTCAGGCCTGGCCCCACTTACCTCCTGCCCCTCCATGGTCTCCTTTGGCTGCACTGGCCATGCTCCGGCTCAGGACCTTCAGAGGCAGAGCCATTGTCGAAGGAAGGCTGGGAATGGCACTGTCCTTCCCCGTCTCCTTTACCCAGTCTGGAGGATCTCCTCCCTGCTCAGAGCCAATCACCTGTTGAGCCAGCACGTGGATGGCTATTTTTAGGGGCTTTCTCTGTCTAAAGTGGGTCTTGACTGGCAGGAGAGCCTCTTCAGGCAGCTGATGCAATGTGTCTTCTATTTTGGCAAGAGAACAGTTAAAGTGAAACACACCCCTGTGGTCCCAGCTCTTGAAATGTGTAGGCAGGAGGCTCAGGGTTCAAGGCCACTGCGGTCAACTTAGTCTGAGCACAGCCTCAACTACATAAGACTCTGTCTTTGAAACAAAATTTTAAGATGGGGTGGGGTGGGAGTGTAGCTCAGTTGGCAGGATGCCTGGAGTGTCTGCCTACCTTGTACCCATAATGCCCTGAGTTCTTTCCCTACTGCTACACAAGCCCAGTGTGGTGGCACTTATCCTAAATGTCAGCCAGCACTTGGGACATGGAGGCAGAAGAATCAGGAGTTCAAGACCATCTTGGACTACATACCAGGGTCAAAGCTATCCTGGGCTATGCTGGACTATCTATCTGAATAAATATGTACTATTTTTCATAGTGGCGGGGAATGATTTTATTTAATATTCTGTTCTCAATGGCTAGCACAGAGTAGACAAATATTATGTAAAATTAATTAAGTGCCCATATTAAAAATTATTTATCAGTGCTGGGAATTGAATCCCAGGGCTGTGTGCATGCTGATTAAACGCTCCTCCACTGAGCTCAGTCTTGGTTGTTGCTGTATTTTATGTTGTATTGGTGTGTGCTCATACATGGCATGGATGTGGAGCTCAGAGAACGACTTTATGGTTTGTTCTCTCCTTCTGGGAGCCAAGAGCAGGTCACCAGGCTTGTATATCGAGCACCTATGCCCACGGATCCATCTAGCCAGCCCAAGAAGCTTGAAGGCAGAGAGGGAGAAAAGACTGTAAGAGCTCTGTAGCCCGAGCTATATTCTCAGCCATTGGACTTTGTGCTCTTTCTCTCTGTGATAGGCTCTCACAAGGCAGGCTAGGCTGGAATTGAACTCATGACCCTCCTGCATTAGTTTCCTAAGTGCTGCGGTTCCAGGTGTGGATTGTACTGTGCTCAGATTTATCGTCCAACAGGACGCTTCCAGCTCTGAGCAAAGTTTGATGTATCTAATCCACTTATAAAAGGAACGTGAGTAAGGTACTACACCTATACCTCTTATTTACTTTAAACTCGGGCTACAGAGATGACTCAGCAGGTAAGGGTGCTTGCTGGTAAGGCTGAGAATCTGTGTTTGATCCCTAAGACCCACAGGGTAAAAGATATTCATGCTCCCAGCCTGAATATATATAATTTGTTAATTATAAACAAATAATTAAATGGAATAGAAATGGAATAGTTTCACCTACTCAGGTTCCTCTTTTCGAAATGAATTCTTTCCATAGTCACTTTTGCCCTGTTGGATTTTAGGAATGCTTTGGAAATGGGACTTTAAATTTTCCTGTAACGCCCCCACCTGCTCTGGCCCCATACACAGTTCCATCTGATGCTCCGGCCCCATACACAGTTCCTTCTGATGCTCTCCCTATTTCGTTCCATTATGGCTATTGAAGAAAGCAGAAAGAGGGACATTTGTACTTACAGAGAGTCTAGGGTCCCCTTTCCTCCTAATTAGCCTCCCAGGTTTGCTGGGAATTCCTATACCTACCTTCTCTGCTTGTTGCTGCCACTTGAATGCTGCCAAGTTCACTACTGTACTCTACCGCCACCCTGTGGTGCACTTGCAAACATGCCTGGAGATTTTTACTTAAGATTTTCTACAGGTTTTTGTGTTGTTGATTTTTGTGCTGCTGGGAACTGAACCTAGAGGCTAGGTACACAAGGCAAACTCTCACTCCTCCGTTTTCTTTCTCTTTTCTTTTGTTTGGTTTTCACTGAGTAGCTCTGTCTGGCTTGGATCCTAAGTCCTCCTTGGTGCTGTTTTTCTGGGTGCATGCCACCACATCCAACTGGGTTCTGTCTTAACTGTTTCTGTGTGAGAACTGTAGCATCTGCATCTGTAACATCTGTAGCAACTGTAGCACCCTTGTGCCATGCATTAGTTAGATTCTCATTCCTGGAAGTTTGTTCTTTGCTTCAGGCAGAGAAAAAACAAACTCACTTGTAGCCGGTCTTTGCTATTTTGTGGGTTCTTCTTTTCTCTTTATTCCCTGGTTTCACCTCCTAACACTAGACAGGAGAGAAACAAGGATAGAGGGGAGAGAGGAATTAGGGAAATCTCTGAATCTAATCTCTTTCCTTTTGTTTCCTTTTTTCCCACGAGAAGAGGTTTATTGGGGGAAGTAGGGAAGAGAAGGAGGAAAGAAGGGGATGGAGAAGGAGAGAGGGGTGGGGTCTCTTGTCTTTTATTCAGGCTGTGACATAATCATGCACACTTTTCCTTTTGTTTCTTTGACTATGACTACTAACAAACCACAACCAACCCCCTAAATGACCAACACTCACCCAGCCTGCCTCTAGGGGGCCCTCATATTTATTTATGTATCTTCTGAAAAGTTTCCAGGATTCCAAAAGGTCACACACAATGGCAGAAATTATCGGCAGCTGGCAAAACCTTTGCTAGAGTGTGAGGCAAATGACTGATGTGGACAGTCAGAAGTAGCCTCATACCCCTACACCTGGGATTAAAACAAAAGCACATTCATATAATATTTCTTTTTTTAAAAATTTATTTTTTCTCAAATCGTAATTCATTCACACAGGGGTTATAAACACAGAAAGGCAGGATGTGGGGAAGGGAATGACACTGGAGTGTGGGTGTTCAGGGGGAATACAGATATCTTCAGAACTGGGTATCGGCTGGGTGAAGGTTCAGGGGACAAGTCACTATGACTCTGCCTATGACTCACTTGTCCTTATCTAAGTTGGTATTGTCTGCCAAGGCTACCTATTTACAAGGTCTGTGACTACTCAGGCTTGTAGATTTCCACAAAAGCTGCCTGTTTACATTAGCTTATAGCCATCTGTTTCAATGTTTTTCCACTGAGACCCAAGACTTGATGTTAGTATGCATGTATGACAGGCCTATTGCTGATTTTAGGCCTATGGCTGATTTGGGGCCTTCAGTGTGTAAGCAGGGCTGCCCCTGACGTCTCCCCCCTTCTCTAAGTATAGAAGGGCTGTGGCAATTCTAATCTTGCGAAGGTGGGGATAGAGGCCTGACCTCCAGTAATTGAAGGGGACCTTGTAATGGCTCTGGTCCCCCTGTTGTTGTCTAGTGAGGCATGAGGGCCATACCCATCCCGATGTCTTTTTCCTGGAGAGGGAATACTTTTGACATCAACCCCTATGCAGTCAGGCTTATCCCTCAGGGAACCCAGAGAGATATTTTTATCTTTTATTTATATTCCCTTGCAGTGCTTAGCCTCGCATCCTAAGCAAGAATTCAGATCGCCAGTCAGAGGGGGTTCTGGGTGGCCCCTCTCTGCTTGGTCTAGGGGCAGAAGTCCCCCCCATATAATATTTCTATGTTTTAAAAAAGAAAACAAAATTTCAGAATTCTTAAAAATGTCTCTACATTCACCAATTGCTAAGCCCTGCTGTGCAACATCCAAGCCTCTTGATAGGCATTTGCAAAGTGGCGATGATGCAGGGCATGGAGGGGTGCCCCATGCTAATCTTTCTTAAGCCTGTTCCTTAGGGCACGACACAGTATTGTAGCAGAAATTTTGTGAGTTCTTGTCAAAGTCACCACTTGTTACTGGGGAAAACAGACTTGATAAAAGGTACATGTGGTACAGAAAAAAGCCTGTCCCATATCATTTTTAGAGAACATTCATCTTCAATGACAGGCTGTTATTTGGATGTGTAGCAAGGCATAAATCATTAATGAAAGAAAATAATTCCCCCCAGAATGTCTGTCATTCACAGATACAGCAAGGCTAACGTAATTCTTTTAGCCAGGCTTCACACCTTGAAGCTATGGTGGCTAGGCCTATAGAAAACACTAAGTCAACAATACTGTGAATCCAAAGGGAAGAAGGCACAGTGATCACCATCTCCAGCTGTCCCCTGTTAAGTTTCTCAAGATCCTACCATGCAGAGACACATCAGCTTCCAGGTTTTCAACAGGAACAGGGGTGTCCAGTTCTTCAAATGTCTGCCGTGTGTTGACCAGCCAGCTTCTGGGTGAGGTGGGTCCAGGGCTGATGTGTCTGCCTTCATCTCTGGATGGTGACCTGGAGAGGCTGGTCTGAGTGGGCTTTGGCAGTCCAAGTCTCTCCTTCCTCAGTTGGGGTGCTGTCTTTACCCAGGCATGGTGGGTCCACATGACACCTGTAACTTAGTGCTTAATTGAATGTCCAGAGTCCAGCCTGCTGTGCTGGCTGGTCCTATGCAGAGCAACTCTGTTATATTTATTTGGAACTGCCCTGAGGACTCATAAAATGAGGTATTCGACTCTCAGCCCCGGGGTAACTTTTGCTAAGGGGAGGGGAACAGGGTGCATGTTGGAGGACATGGCAACTGAACCACACACAGGTCCCTGCTGGGTGCTGGGTTTAGGTACCACACTCCTTTGTTTACAGCCTCATCCTGCGACAATTCGAAAAACAAACTGCTGTTTGATTATTGCTTGAGATTTTTAGGATGTAGGTAGAGAAGCCAAGATCCTCCACTATGAAAGAGACTTCATCCCCACATCGTGTGAGGCATGAGGAGTAATTCATCTTTCCTACAGATAGGAGAAGGTTTTGCTGGTCCAGGATAGGAGCAATAGACTCAGGCAAGTCTTATTTCTTTGTGCTTCTATGTCTTGTATTGAGCCTGGAACGCAGCTCACTCTGATGGAGTCTGTATCCAATCCAGGCTCCTGAAAGGCTACTACTTGAACTTGGGGACGTCCTGCCATTAAAGTATACCAGCCAATTACTCATAAGTAGCACACATACTGTAAATTTAACCCATTTTATTCAAGTATTCAATTCTCCAAGCCAGGTCTTATTTTTATAATTTTTTATTGCTAAAATATTCAATTTTAACTTTGTTTCATATTGGCAAGCTTCAAGTTTACTTTCAGACTTGCTCTGCCTTGCCAACTTTAGGCTTTGATATTTTATGACGTTTACAGAAGACTGTTTAATCGGAGATATAAATTGGCTCTGTCTTCTATCTTTTCTCCGTAAATGAATTGTATTTATCATTTAGAGTGACTACATAGTTCTAGGTATATTAAAAGCATTTAATCACTTGTGAGGTGATTGATCATTAATTCATATTTTAATTATCTTTGTTTTAGGAATTAATAATAAGCTAGATGCTCCCATGAGATTACTATTTTATAAATTGGGATAATTCATCTTTGTTGAGATTTTGAGCCTTAGTGAGTAACAAACTTTGAATTGAAGCTCTTTTAGTACTTAAATAAACTTCAAACCATAAATATAAGCTACAGAGTAACTTGGAACCTCATTTTAACAATTCTTTTATAGTGTACCTGTATAAAACAGTTTACTAGAGCATACATTAAATATGCTTTTCTTCAATTATGTAAATTTTATGTTGTTGGTTTTCATTGTAAAAACCATTTCAGAAACTCTTAAAGTTGGAAGTTATTTTAATTTTTATTATATTATCAAACTGAAAGGTGACTTTATCCCTTCTTAGCATCTATTTTTCCCCAAACGGGCATTTTCTTTTATTTTTGAATCCTCGTTTCTGAAGTAAGACTTCCTGGAATGTCAGCATTTGACACTATCTTCTTCTCAAGCTCATTTTCTTCATAAAGGGCATAATTCAGGAGAGCAGATCAGATTGATTTCATAAGTTGACACGCATAGGAATAAAGCTATGTGCAGTGATTCATTCCCATCACTACTGCTGTGACTCAGTTGTCTCCAATGGCAAGGTTTAACACAGCCAGCAAAGATATGTGATTAGACACTCACTTTAAGTTTTTGCCATGGTGACTAGATGGTTATGACCTTGGGAACATTAATAAACTCTGTCAGTAAATATATCATTAAGTCCCATGCCTCATAAGCCTTATATTACTTTTTCAGACCTTCTGCGACATGGTTTTAAGTTTTTATTAATTTTAAGTTATTATTTATTGTTGTCAGTTTTTTTTCAAAGCCTACTTTTAATGTGGGTTCTTCAATGCTTTAACCTCCCCTCTAGCCCACCACCCACCAGGAGTAGTGAAAGGAAAGGTTACTAGGATATGGGGAAATGGACCTGTTTGGAAATTGTTCTAATCCCATCTGCACTGTCAGGAAGTCAACAGTTCAGTCCACAGGATTCAGCAGTGGCAGCTCTATCCACTCACAAACACTTCATGAATATGCTAGCATTCCAGTTCAGTGTCGGGATAGCAAACACGAATCAGCAGAGCTGGGATCACATAGCAGAGAAACAGCCAGGCCTTCACCGAATTGGCACAAGTCAGCAGGAGTGACCAGGACCACCAGGGACACCAGGAGAAGTTCTTTGCTGACCTCTTTCAATGAAGCAAAGATCAGGGAAGACCCGAGACCAAGAAGCTTTGCAAAGACAGCTATGTAAGCAAGCCTCTCTCACAGTCCGTTGAGTCCTATTTATACTCCCTCCAAACATCATGTGTCCTCCATGGGTCTTGCCTCAGCATGTGAGTCTGTCTTAGTATTACTCCATGTGAGTCTGTATCAGCTGACTTCACTCTGACAATCTGCCCAAGCCCGTGGAAGCAGCGAGCCGTCAGAACACAGCCAGAAGTTTTTTAGTGGATTTCTCTCCACGAAGTTGCCACAGATGGAGCTCATCAACACAGTGTAAGGTGGACCAATACATGTGTGTCATTAGTGAAGAATTCTTCATCACATGTCCTTTCACGTGCTTGCTTTAGCAAAACACCCTTTTACCTGTGTCTGCTTCAGGAAAACATTTCTTCATGTGTTTGCCCCAGCAAACCACTATCCAACATAAATGACTTTCCAAAGAACCCATAAGTTTCCACTTCAATATAGCTTTACTTTTAGGATGAAACTTACATATTGTATATATAATTATATATATTGTGTATTGTGACATACATTGTATAGCATAATATATGTAATATATATCATATATTGTAGTATAATCATATATTGTATATGATTCACTTTTATCTAAAATATTTAAATTATTTTTATTAAAGGTATAACCTTCTATCTATATTCTTTGCAACATTTCAACTTTTTATTTGTTGTAACTTTTAAGAAAACTTCTTTCTGCTTGCAATTTTATATCCTTTTAAGCTTTCTTTTTCAAATCTCAGCAAGAGTTTGGAGGTATATTTTGATTGAGGAATAATTTTTATACCTAAGAACTATCATGAAAAATAACTTAGAGCTAAAGTTCTTTACAGCTTGTATTAGGATTCTCTAGAGAAATAACTGATAGCATGAATGTATATTAGAGTTGCTTACAGGTTACGGTCCAAATAAAAGGAAAAGTATTACCCCAGGAACCCCAAGACTAAGTTTTCAGCACAAAGGAGATTTATTTGTCCCAGAGGAATAAAGGGTAGGGAATAAGAGAGAAAGCAGGAGATAGAGGACTAGGAAAAAAGGGAAGGGAATGAGGGAGAGGGAGGAGGGGTATTAGTCCTGGAGGACAAAGGACTGCCTCTGGATAGAGAGGAGACAGGTGTGGCACATGGGAAAATGGCAGTTTATAAAGGTACAAGGGGAAACCTCATGTTAGGATGAGGTGCTTAATTTTGATTGGGCATATTAATTAGGTGAGCCAAAGGGGGCTTTTGATTGCTGGACTCCAATACTTTGATAGCTGGACCTTGGTAGTCAGTCTCAGAAGGAGGAAGAAGCTAAATAAGGAATAGATCATAGTGTCTAGCTTTAGGAATGTAATCTAGCAGTTTTTAGTAAGGCAGGGGGAATGGGAGAGAAGAGAAAGGCCTCCCAGAGCCATGCTTGCTATACTTGGATTAGCCAGAGTCCCTTCACCAACCATTCCAGTAATGACTGTCTCCAGATGGAAAGTCCAAGGATCCAGTAGCTGTTCAGCTCACAAGGCTGGATGTCTCAGTTGGTCTTCAGCATATTCAGGAATCCTAAAGACATAGGCTCTAATGCCAGTGTAGGAATGAACTTGCCAGCGAGAGCGAGGGCAACCAGACAAAGAGTAAAACCATTTTTTTTGTCCTTTACATAAGCTGGCACTTGAATATGTGGCTCAGATTTAGGGTGGATCTTTTCACCTCAGAAGATCTGGATTTAAGGGTGGAACTTCCCAAATTTAATCTAAAATTTAATTAAGAAAAGTCCCTCACTGGTGTACCAGCCACCTGGGTTTTAGTTCATTCCAGATGTAGTCAAGTTGACAATCAAGAGTAGCCATCACATATGTCAACCCTGTAAGTGTATGTTTAGATGGCACGTCATATATATTATTTCTTTTCCTCCTTAAAAGTAATGTGAAGTACTACCTTTATTTTCTGCCTCAGTTCTGGAAACATCCAGCTACCTTACCTTTGATATATTAAGTCCTTTTCTGAAAAACAAGTTTTTATACCATGAGATGTAATTGACAAATAAACTTACTATGTGTTGTGAGAAGATTTCCTAATAGGGTGGCTTAAGAAATATCTGTTAGGCCAGGCGGTGGTGGCGCACACCTTTAATCCCAGCACTTGGGAGGCAGAGGCAGGAGGATTTCTGAGTTCGAGGCTAGCCTGGTCTACAGAGTGAGTTCCAGGACAGCCAGGGCTACACAGAGAAACCCTGTCTCGAAAAAAACCAAAACAACAACAACAAAAAAAAGAAATGTCTGTTAGTAATCTGTCTAAACTCCACCTCCACAGTCACCTGGCAACAGCCAGGTAGGCCTACCCACTATAAAAGGGGCTGCTTGCCCCCTCCTCTCTCTCTTTGCTCTCATGGTCCCTTGACTCGGCACCTGCAGGTTCACTGTCCCCTTTCCCTTCCCCCCTTCCCTTCCCCCTCTCTCCACATGGTCATGGCTGGGCTCCACTCCTCTACTCCTCTCTCTCTCCTCTCGCGCTCTCTCTCTCTTAATAAACCTCCCCTCGTGGAACCGTCTGGTCTGCTGTGATCTGTTACAAGCTGCGAGTGAAAACCCTTCAATACCTATTTCTATTAGCGTCTTCATTTAGTATGTATGCCAGCTCCCCTGTAGCAGCATAGATGGAGCCCCCCCTTCTTAGTCTTTCCTAAACTCTATACCCTAGTTTGCCCCTAAATACCTTGAGCTTGTATGCAGTTAGGTCCCGACTCATATAACTGGCTGTGCAGTGTTACTGGACTCTTAGGTGGACACTCGATGACCCTGCCCACTTTTCCTTCCGTGAAGGAATATTAAGATTTAACAAGCCCAGCCATAATCATTTTACGCAGGAACAAGCGAAGATGTAAGGTATCAGTTGTTTATCTTGGAAATGCTATATAGCATTCTCTTCATAAAAGAAAACTAAATCCAAATTACATATACAGGGCAATCTAATAAGTTAATATCACCTGTGAAGAAACTTGAGCCAAAACTGTTTGGGTCTAAAGTGGGCAGGTCAAATCTAATCCCCACAGCCAGCTTTTCAGCAATCTTAAAGAGCATATGGGAATTTACCAATGTTATCTATGCTCAAAGGCATCTTAAAAATAAAACTGAACCCAGTGTTTTATATTAGATAACAAACTCAGCTGGGCAGTGGTGGCGCACGCCTTTAATCCCAGCACTTGGGAGGCAGAGGCAGGTGGATTTCTGAGTTCGAGGCTAGCCTGGTCTACAGAGTGAGTTCCAGGACAGCCAGAGCTACACAGAGAAACCCTGTCTTGAAAAACAAAACAAAAAAACATATATTAGATAACAAACTCATTGTTGAATCCAGTGACAATTATATGGACCAAAACATCTGCCCTGTTTTTATTCTGTATAGAGTCATACAAATGTGTCTTATCGGCAGGCCTGATGGGGACTCACAAGAGACAGCATCATTCTTTGAGAAAACACACACACACACACACACACACACACACACGTGTTTCTGTAAATTACAGGTATCTTTGATATCTGTAAATCAGTAAGATTATAGGTGCATGGCAGTTTGCACTCATGATCAAACAGGATCAACCTGACAGCCTGATCTGAAGTGGAAATCTCTCATTTCTTTGTAACTCAGTTGTGTCACTTGATGTTTTTTGGAAGTTGTCTTGTGAGAAGGCATGCGATGCTTTGCTGAAAGCAGACACCTGAGAGGGATCCTGATGTTTAGAAAGAATATGAACAAAACCCCACAAACAGTGAGACGACAGACGCTCTTACATTGCTACATGTGCAACACTTAACTGGTCTTCACTTTGTAGAGGAAAAAAAGAAGGTGCCAAAGAACTTTTCGTGGTATTCCAGCTGATTCTGGCCACTTCCACTGACTGGAACCTTGTTGTTTCTGCTGGATCGCACCACCTCTACTGATTCAGCTGTAGCCTCTCCCTATTTCTTAAATAGGCCCAGCCCGATCAGAAATATTTCATAGCTTATACAGAATTAGTCAATGCCATAATCTTGTCCATGTGGCCATTGGCCATCCTAAGGTAATCTTTTTATCCCACCTAAAGGAGAGGTTTTTTTTTTCCCCCTTGAGCTAAGCAAGTTTTACAGAATCTGAAATGTGCAGGTTTCTAGTTAAGGCAGTTTTATATTTAGCAAACAGAACTTGCTGTCTATGCTCTTTTCCAGAAAAAGAAGGAACACACAGCAGGTTTAGAAAAGCAGGCATCGGTCAGTCGTTCAGTTTCAGCTCTGTTATCCCAGATCAGACATAGTTACTGCTTCCCTACTCTGATGCAACGTAGTATTTCCTTAGTAAGCTTGTTAGTCATGTTTGATTAATGTCAAAGCTTGCTATTTTCCGTCTCCCCTTCATCATACATTCCGTTCTCTCTGTGCCACCACAGCCATCCTTTCCATAAACACTGTAACTCATATAGCCCAGGCTTTCTTTTTTTTTCTTTTTTCTTTTTTGGTTTTTCGAGACAGGGTTTCTCTGTATAGCCCTGGCTGTCCTGGAACTCACTCTGTAGACCAGGCTAGCCTCGAACTCAGAAATCCGCCTGCCTCTGCCTCCCAAGTGCTGGGATTAAAGGCGTGCGCCACCACTGCCCGGCAGGCTTTCTTTTTCTTACCTCTAGATTACAGTCTGTTTTCTACATGGCCTTTATTGGGGGTAGGGTAGAGGTGCGGTGGGATGGGATGGGGTGGGGTTTGTTTTCTTTGTCTTCCAATTACTTTACATAGGTTGCAAAGCATGTTTGTTCTAGTAGGACAGAGCTTCCTGTTCTGTGGCAGGGGATAGCAAGCAAATGCTACAGTTTGAGCAGCATTTTGGGATAAGGAGTAAGGTGCTCACCCTCTGGCAGGGCTTTACCCATGAGGGCCCATCTGCCTGCTCTAGGGATTAATGTAATAGTTCTCTACACTAGCCGCATAACAGAATTACCCAGGACATTTACAAAATTGTTTTGCCTTGGCTGCACCAACAGTAATTAGCCAATGTTGAGGCAACTGCCAGGTAAAGGACTCAGTTTGCCCTCAAGAAACCTCCTAGGCTCTGCCTCTGCCTTTGCTGTGTCTGGGCACTGTTAAGAGCTAGCCAGACTCAAAGGAACGAAGCTTACCTGAGCCAGGTGGGTTCTTCAGAATGTTGGTCAGCAGTCAATGCCAGGGAGAAACAGCCTTCTCGTGATGGTTTTTGGTGATACAACTCTCTTTTATTGGAGGCAAATAAGGGCTATGTAAACCTTGGGGAGTGGGTAGGGGTTTGGGGGGTAAGTGTACATCACTGACCGGGCTGAGGTGTTGGGAATACTTCATTTGCATGAAGAGGAATTCCAGATGCTTGCTGGGCATGTCATTATAGGGAGAGAGGAAGTTTAACCTGTTACCTGGCCACCAGGGTGGCAGAAGTGGGGGTCCCAAGGCCTAAGTAAGCTGGAACATGCAGGCCCAGAGCAAGGAGGAAAACAGTTCTACTCCTGCTGGTCTCAGGACAAGAGTTTTGGGTTTTGGACACGATGACATCACTCTTGCTATGGACTGGCTCTCCTGATTGCATGGCTTTCTGGCCCCACAAAGCTTATCCTTTAACTGAAGCTCCTTTCTGAGAAAAAGGTCCCAGAATGTCAATAAACGTATGAATAACGGTCAAGTCCCTAAACTAAGGTGTTCATGGCTGCCAGCATGTGGGCAGACAACAAATGTATCGTAAAAACTGTCAGAGCTTACGTTAGTGCCTTAGCTAGGATCACTATCAAAATTATGTGGTAGAATGATCTGACAAAGAGCTGGCCCTGAAGGTGGTGGCTATGCGAGTGTGTATGTGGTGACAGCTGTGGGGTGGTAAAGGAAGACTTAAGACCCTTTTAGGAAGGAGTTGAGATACTAAGGAGAGGATTTAGCCAATGGGATAGTCATGTTCCAGGAAACAAATAGAAGAGGGAAAGCTAAAAGGAGTCGTGCAGACGCTTGCTCTACCTCTCCCAATGTTTATGTGGAGACAATGCAGTATCTCACTAAACATTCTGGGGTAAGATGTTCACAAACACCCCTTTCTTCATGTGGTACCATGTGAGATCCCATGCCTCACAAGTCAGGTTCCCAAAACTGCAACCTAGCAGTGGAGCCCTTCCAGTCTCCACACAGGGCCCAGCCCTAGCTGGGGGAGGACTGTTGGCATTGGAGAGGCTCTAGCACCACATGAGCTGCCCTGAGGAAACTCTTGGCTTCAGTGAAGAGAATTTCAGGATGAGCTGGCATGAAACGGAGTTGGGGTTCATTAAAGGAGGATATGATACATATTTTAAGCATCAGAGAAACACACCTGAGAGTTTGGGTGTGGGCTTCTGTGAGAGAGTCGTGCTTGCTTGCTATACTAGTCGGGATTTTGGTAAAATTTGAAGTGATTATCTTCAAAGTGTTCCTAAGAAGTCTAAGTGAGATCCCAGGGTGGCACCTGACAGATATATCCCTAGCATTGATATGATAAAACTCTAGAACATCAGAGTGCAGGACACTAGACTATCTCAACTCTAAACAAAGTTTCCCAGAAAATGTTTGGGAGAGAAGTGAGGCTCTACCATGATCAGATACACTCAGACCTTCAGCCTGGCTCATTGCTATTTTAACATTATTCCTATATAATATAGATGAAGGGTTTTATCTCTAAGCAAACTTCACAGCAAATGTGCTGAAATTCTTGCTTCAAGCTGGGGAGAAGATTCAACCAGACTTCTCGGGGCGAGAGCTCCTTTCTCTTCCCATGTCTCATGTGTCACTTGCCTTCCCTTCCGCCCCAGATTGACTCTAATTATGGTCCTGGTACTGATAAAGTGTTATTAACAGGTCTGAAGAGATGGCTCAGTGGTTAAGAACATTGGTTGCTCTTCTGATAGTCTGGAGTTTAATTCTCAACAATCATATGGTGGCTCACAAGCGTCTTTAATAGAATCTGAAGCCTTCTTCTGGTGTACAGACAGAGTATTCATACATTAAAAATACATAAATAAATACTATTTTAACGCATTATTAACAAGAGTATGTAGCTTTAACAGGCTATACTTTACTTATTTTTCTTCCATGCTGGAAATTGCACATACTAGGTGAATTCTCTGCCACTAAATATACCCCTAGCATTTGGTTTTCTCAACTGCTCTCATGAGATAACCTAGACTATCCTGGAGCTTATAACCATCCGTTCTCTATTTCTGACCAAAATATGGAAGAGCCCTGTGGGCTATTCAGGTTTAGTCCTTCTGTTATGTATCTCAGCTCTCCGAAGTGAACATGCACACTACCATCTTAAACCAAAAAACTGTGGTCAATCTCCCACGTGAATCTTTCAGATGACTCTGTTCACACTCCCTCACAGAGGAAAAGGTATGTTTCACGACACTCTTTCCTGATGTTATACAAGAGGTAACCAATTGAGGAACCTCCCTATTCTTAGACCCTTCCACTGTATAGCTGTCTGTAAATTGCCCAGGGACTCCACCCAAGTGTTTGGTTTATAGGTGTGCACCACTGTTCTCTTGGCTTCAATGAAGAGAAGAATTTCAGGATGAGCCGGTAAGAAGCAGAGTTGGAGTTCATTAAAGGAGAATATGATACATATTTTACACATCAGAGAAACACACCTGAGAGTTTGGGTGTGGGCTTCTGTGACAGAGTTGTGCTTATTCCTACACTAGTCAGGATTCTGGTAAATTTTTTAAAAATTAAAAATAAAAATAAATTGTAGTGAGAGTTTTGGTTTCTTTTATTTAAAAATAAAACCTGCCGGGCAGTGGTGGCACACGCCTTTAATCCCAGCACTTGGGAGGCAGAGGCAGCCAGATTTCTGAGTTCGAGGCTAGCCTGGTCTACAGAGTGAGTTCCAGGACAGCCCAGGCTATACAGAGAAACCCTGTCTCAAAAAACCAAAAAATAAAAAAATAAAAAACCTGTTATGTTATGTGACTATGTCTCTGTTTTAATCTGTTATATTATGTGACTATGTCTGTTTTAATCCCAGGTGTGGGATAAGAGGCTACTTCAAATCAGGTGATTATGATTTGCCTCATGCACTAGCAGGGGGTGTGATTTTTGCCAGTTGCAGGTAGTTTAACTCTGGGGACTCTGGAGAGGGTATAAATGGGAGAGTCCCAAGAGGGCCTGTGGCAGCTCCTGCTCCCTCTGCTGTTACTGGTTCATGTTGTTGTGGTTTGTTAAGTGGTCATGAGATATATAGGCTAACATTTTTAAATTAAACATTCCCCAACCACCATACTATTTGAGTCTGTAAATTTATTGTTTACACTAGAGACTGAAACTAGAGTTCATAAGGCAAGAACTCCCAATAAGCTACAAGTCTCATCCTCCCTTTCCCCTTCAGCCTCCCCCTCTTTTAGACAGAGTCTCATGATGTAACCCAGAATAGCCTTGAATTTGTGATCCTCTTCCCACTGCCTCCTGTTCAGACTGATTTTTCTAGAATTATTTTTAAATAAAAAAATATAAAAGCGATTAAAATCCAATGCAAAAAATATTTCCCAGCACGATCTGAGAATAACGGCCTAATGCGCAACCTCTGGATGCTTTGGTATGTGGTTTTACATACAAAACCATTCTCTCTCTCTCTCTCTCTCTCTCTCTCTCTGATTTATTTATTTCATGTATGTGAGTACACTGTAGCTATCTTCAGACACACCAGAAGAGGGCATCAGATCCCATTATAGATGGTTGTGAGCCACCATGTGGTTGCTGGGAATTGAACTCAGGACCTCTGGAAGAGCGGTCAGTGCTCTTAACCACTGAGCCATCTCACCAGTCCCAAGACCATTCTCTTAAGAACACCACCAAAATCAGGAAGTTAACTGCCCTCAAAACCTTAGATCCTACTCCAGCTTTCCCAATTAACTATAAAATATCTCTTTGTTCTAGCAAACAGGATCTAGGACCTGCTGCATTGATCACCATGCTGCTTTAGTCTTCACTGTTCTAGAATAGTGGATCAGCTTTCTTTGATTTTTATTACTATAAAACCCTTTTATTACTGGGATGGCACTGGTTCAAGACCTTTCAGAGCTAGGGAATATCCAAAGATAGACATACAATGTGTACGTGCACATACATCACTAGTTATTTTTGTGTCTATACATTTACTGACGCCCCTGTCCAGTAATACCTTTAGTTCTAATCCTAAAAGCCACATGGGTTTCTTCCTTTCCTTTATGTTTTCCTTTCCTGGAAGAAAACCATGACTTTCATTAGCTTTAATATACATGCTTATTTTATCAGTGCCCAGTTTAATAATCTCTTAATGCTTCTGCCATCCTTCCTCGGTTAGTTCTCCCTTTACATATGCCAGCCCATCTGTCATGTGGATGAACACTCACCTTGCCATGTATTACTGTCCACACAAGATGATTAATTCTGTCTGCCATAGCTAGATACCCTTCATTAAGGAAAGAGAGGGAACCGGGAGTCAACGGGAAGAGGAGATCTTTCTTTCCTTCTAACTTGCTATTCAAAGCAAGCTTGCTGGTTTAGAAACTAGATTTCATTTCATTCACTCTTTGATACTATGAGAGAGAGACAGAGACAGATAGAGAGACAGAGAGAGACAGAGAGAGAGAGACAGAGAGAGAGAATGGGCTTGGGTGCATGAACTTGGAAGAGTCTTCTATCTGAACAACCAGAGGCAAGGCCTCTTTCACTTCATTCCTGGAGAGCAGTGGATGTTAGTAAACCCTAGAGGGGCCTCACATGACAAGCAGGGCTTCAGTTTCTCTCTTGTAGCCTGCCACTTAGGCATCTTCTAGGATGTCTTAGAACTGACACTGGTGAAGAGAGATAAATGGTGTGGGTGGGACCAATTGCAAAAAAGGAGTCGGGTTCATTGGTGATGGTTTCTGAGTTATGCATGTTAGGATACCCATCATGGTTTCTTGTAGTCAATAGTACAGGAAAATACTATGAGCCTGTGGGCCAAAACTGTTGCTCAGAATATCTTTCCATGCTGAATGGAAGTTCTCATTCCCACATTCTTCACAGTTATGGCCCCAAATGGAGTCTCCTCCTCTCTCCAACCTTTCTACTCTGAACAGCTGTGGTACAGGAATGGTGTGGGTCTGGGGTTGAGGGAGGTGAGGGGCAACATGTCTATGACTGAATAGCTATGTGGGGGAAGCAATGGTAAGAAAGGAGACTCAAGATCTGCTCAGGAGTCAGAAACAAAAGCAGAATAACTTCTAATATACTCAGATCTTCATGCATAGGATTTAGGTAGGAGATAGTGTAGTCTCTAAACAGTGCACCACAAAAGTCGTCAAAGCAGTGGCCAACTTCTGCTTCCCGCTCCAGCCTATGCGGCTGTAAGATGCCCCCCATAGGAGCTGTCAAAATGTTGGCACCATGACACCTCCTCAGCCTGCAGCTGTCAAGGAGCTGTCCATGGTGGCACATCTCCTTTTCTGCCTCAGCCTACACCTTAAGTGAAGTACTACTACTGCAGGAGCTAGAGCCACAGGAGCTGTCCACAGTGGCAGTACCTCCTCACCAGCCTCCCAAAGCAGCTCCACAGAGAGGGCATCTCAGCAAAAGCTGCCTGTAGGTGGCTAGAAAGACTTCCCATCCTAATCCATGAGCTGATGCAGGGAAAGGGCGTGAAAAAAGCCAACATTCCCTGAGCTCAGGATTTGAAGTCTCATCAATTCTCAATCTGGAAATCTCTGCCCTGAAAATCTCTGCCCCCTAAAAAATCCTATATAAGCCCTGCCGTTTGTCCAATCCTCTGCTGTGTGCTCCTGGGAGCAGAGGGTAGCCATCTCTGAGTTCATCCCTCCACATTCTGAACCTTCCAATAAATCTCTTTTATGAGATTTGCTGCCTGGTGTGACTCTCTCATCGGAAGAAGCCAAGAAGCAATGAAGAAGCAAAGAAGTGGGGTGTAACTCCTGAGCACAGGTGGGGATACCCTCCCCTGGGAGCTGCAATGCCTCTATTGAGGCTTTCATTCAGAGCTATGTGGTTTCTGTCCCCCTGCCTCCACCTGGTGTCTCAGGATGCCTTTCCACTGGGATACCTTCTCCCTTCATGGCTGTGTGGTTCCTGGCTTCTGAGTCCCAGGAGACACTTCAATCTGAGCAGAAACACAGATGGCAACACCTTACTAGAACATATGGCTGGCTGAAAACTCAAGGGATCTGCCTAATTGTCCCCAGGAGCATTGAGATAGAAGTATGTACCACCATGTCTGACATGAAACTCTTTTTGCTGGCCTTGCAGATGCAAGGACATTCATTCTGTTTCCAATTAGTCCCCGAATCTGAGCATGCCTGGAGATTTACTTATCTTCTACCTTGAAATTAAGAGCCCTAGGGCTCTCAGCTCTGCAGCTCCATGACTGAGGTAGGAGATGGACATGTCTGCCTAAGCCAGCCCACCCTCATCTTTTCCTCAAACTGACTTTTCTCTCCCCTACTCCCCTAGGAAATGGATCCAAATCCTAAAGAGAAATGGTAAATCATGTGGCCTTTCCTCAGAGCTGCCTGCCCTAGGATGGGATTGCTGGGAGTCAGCAGGGCCTTCTACAGTATGCCTAGGGGAATGATCTAAGAAGGGAGTGAGCATACCGCACATTCCTGCCACACCAGATGAATTTACAGATAATCCAGACTCCAACCGCCAGGCACAGCCACACTTATCACACAACATGGGTTTCTATGTACCCCACCAGGATCACATGGGACAACTTGATCCCAGCACGTCAATCTAGATCTAGACAGGAGCCAGGCCATCCCAAGGGAGATAATGTCACCCTCTTCAAACTTCCCTGATTTATAAAGGCCCTCATAGAGTGCTTCTAGATTTGCTTGACTGTTGCAAGAGCTCACTACATTAACTTAGATTGATTCAGTTTAATACTTAGAGTTCAATACTTAGTCCTCCAAACAAAAGCACACAGGAGTTTACCTTGCCAAGCATATGTGCCCTGCCCATGTCCTCTTTCAGAAAGAGAAGGAAGCTTTAAGGGGTGATAACCTGGGTGGGGAGGTGTGCAGGGAGATGGGCAGACTCAGAGGATGACAGGTCAGTCACTGAGCAGTGTGAGGGAGTGGGAAGAAAGAAAATTAGTAGGGTGAGGATACAAATGGGTAAAGGGACATTTCGGCTCATTCTGTGAAGAGTCCTTATTCATGATAGTGTTTGGGTATTATTATCCCCAGTGGCTTCTGCAGGGTCAGATGAGTAATAAGAAGTCCTCGTGTTGAGCTGGAAATACGATAGGAATGCTGGAATAGCCACTACTGAACAAACCATCGCTCTAAAGATCTTATGTTGGGTTAGCAATTAAGAATGCCTACAACTCTTGCAAAGGACTTGAGTTTGGTCTCCAGCGTCAACATCAGGCTACCAATGCTTGTAATTCCAGTTCCAGGGAATCCAACCCCCTTCTGGCCACCAGAGACACCTGTATACACATGGTGTGCACAAGTTTACATAGGCAGAGACACATCAATAAACATGAATAAATCCTAAAAAGAAAAAGGATCAAATATCAATGAATCTTCTCTTCAATTACATGAACAGAAAACTAGAAATCTAAATTTGAATGTACAATTTGATTGAAATTTTGCATCAATTTAAACAAACATAGACATGGCTGGACAAATGTTTGGCATATCTGGCCTAAAGCTGGTGGAATACTTGAGTAATGGTATCTGTTGGATCAAGCCTATACCTCCTGTTTTGAGGCCTATTTCTAGGTTCGGCCAGAAAGTTTGTTGCTGTTGCTGTTGTTTTCCCTGCAGCTAGAGAGTAGGTCCAGAGATACCTACTATAATGTGACAAGTTAGCTTTCAGTTCCCCCAAGAGATTTTGCTTTCGTGCTATCCTGTGCGGTATGCCTAACACATATATGCAGGTATGGGCATAACACTCACTGAATGTAACAGAGCCAAAGGCCAAATAGTAAGCAGTATAAACAGAACCAAACCATAACAACAGTTTATTGAGTGCCAACAATGTATGTGCTATGCTCAGATATTCAACTCACCCCCCCCCCCGGGGTTGTGTTTTTTTAAGTACTGTTGATGGAAACACATCAAGAATTTATTTAATTATTTAATCCTGCTTGGAGTAAGTTTCCCCTACACAGTTTGAAGAGCCAGAGCTGTTCACTAGGTATTACCTAGGTCATGCCTTTCAGACTTACTCCAGGTGACAACCTATCTCCAATGTCAGCATCATTCACTGTTATTACTGTTCCATTGCCTTTACTGGGAAATAGGCTACTCCAGGAGTGTCTGGTTCATTTCTATAATCTTAGATGATCCATGAGTTGTCATGATGCTCTCTGAATAATATAATCAACAGGATTCCAGATCTGAGAACTGAGGCTTACTAAGTCATTCCCCTAACCAGGCACTTCATGAAAGTAGGTATATATATCCATGGAATATTCACAGCCTGGTGAGGTAGACTGCACATTTCACAGATGAAGAAACTGAGAGCCAGAAAAAGTAATGAGTCGCACAACTAGAGACAAACCTAGTCACTTAGAAACAGGCTGGTTAACCTGATACTCTTCCTCTTTTAGCCTCTTACTCTATACAGACACAGTTCTAGATAGAGCAACCTTGATAAATGGGAGCAAAATTGGGGGTAGGGGGTCTGGAGTCTGCAGTTAAGGATGAATGGACTATCACAAAAGGCTGAGGAGACACTTATACGCATGTGGTGCACACAAGTGCACCTCTCAGGAAAACAAGCAGTTCCTCATTGCTCAGCCTCTGCTAGGATCAAAGACTATGTGGTGCTTTGGGAAACCTTGCAATTCCCATATATGATAATGTTAGCAGAAGTGCATTTGTGTGGGCAACCTCTTCTAAATCAGACAAAAAGGCCACACTGAATCTCCAAAGTCCAGAAGTCATCACTACTCTTCCACTGATGGGAGTAAGGAAAGGAGGGCGAGGAGGGCAGGGGGATTTTTAAGGGAAGGGATTGAAGACTAGAAAAGAACCAATTGACAAATCTTGGGCCTTTGCCCCTGCTGAGAAAGTATCCTGAACTCAACATCTGTTTCTTTGTTTCTACCTCAGTCTCCACCACCCTAGTGTAAACAGCAAAGACAGTTAATCAGTGGTGAAGAGTTTGTTGAGTGAGATCCTATACCTAGAGTTTGTGTAACAATGCCAAGGTCAAATTCTTCAGTCCTTTTGCTAGAACATATCCTTTTATCAACCCCTCTGGTCCTCACACCTCTGGCTACTATAGTCCTCACACCTCTGGCTACTATAGTCCTCACATGGACTTTGCCTGGCTTATAATCCTCTTCCTCCAGAGAAGAAGTAGTTGTTGCTTTTGTTATGGTTAACCTATCTCCAGCTGAGGCAAGAGCTATGTGGTTTTGAGCACCTAAAAACTTCCCTCTAGCTAATGGAGATTCTGAATGAAATCTCAGAGAACAGGACTTGTGTGTGTTTGTTTAAACCTTGTTTCTCTGAAGGTAGACACAACTGAAGTGCTGTTTGTCTAGCCTGTGGCTCCTCAACCCAGATGCCATTTGTGAGCCCTATTACTGGTCCTTAATTAAGTCACCTTAGGGATGCAGAAAAGAGGTCTGCTAAAACAAAAAAACAAAACAACCTGGTCCCTTCAGTCTTCTCAGGACTGAACCAAACCCAGAGACAAAGTTTGGACTAAAACTGAAGCCAGGGATAACTGCAGAAGCTCTCATCTTGGAACATCCATTGATGCTAGACAATGTTAAGAGTTGTGGGCAAAGGCTTTGCCATATTACAGGCAGATGGAGATGTTCTTGCTAATGTGGGTCACCTGGTAGAAGAGCAAGTGGGAAATCTGACTGAAGCTCTTGGCAAACTTTCTGCAAGGCTTTTGCCTATGTGCATATGCTAGTGTTGTCCACAAAATACTAGCTGCAATCAGGAAACTTCTAGGGTTTCTTGCCCATGTGTGAACATTGATGGAGCTGTGGTGTAAGATTTCTGCCACATTCTGGAAAGGTCACTTGCTCAAGTGGATACGCTGGTGTTCAGTGAACATGGTGATCTCACTAAAGCCACGTCCACATTCAAGACACCTGAAGGGCGGTTCTCCATTGTGAGTGCGCTGGTGCCGCAGGCAGTTTGAGCTGTTGGTGAAGTTCTTGCCACACTCACAGCAATTGTAGGGCTTCTCACCCGTGTGTGAACGCTGGTGTTCCAGCAGATAGGAACTGCGCCCAAAGCTGTCTCCACACCAGGCACAGAAGTAGGGTTTCTCACCTGTGTGACAGCGCTGGTGCTGTAAAAGGTTAGAGCTCAGGCTGAAACTCTTGCCACAGAGTCCACAGCGGTAGGGTTTCTCACCAGTGTGAGTACGCTGGTGCTGGATCAGGTTGGAGCTAACCCTGAAAGTCTTACCACACTCAGCACAAGCATAGGGCTTTTCCCCAGTGTGCACCCGCTGGTGTTTTGCTAGGTCTGCACTGCGACCAAAGGCCTCTCCGCACTCCATGCACTTATGAGGCCGGAGACCTGAGTGAGAACGCCGGTGTTTAGTGAGATTAGAGCTGAGGCTGAAGCAACGGCCACATTCTGGGCAGGGGTATGGTTTTTCACCGGTGTGAACTCTGTAATGCTTAACCAGATCTGAGCCACGCCGGAAGCTTTTGTCACACTCTGGACAGCTGTAAGGTCGGTCACACCCATGGCTGCTTTGATGGTGAATGAGGTCAGAGAGGCTGAGTACAGCCAGCCCACAATTCCTGCACTTGAAAGCTTTGGGGACTGCAGGATCACTGGTCTTGGCAAAGGCTTCTTCCTCGGGGCCAGAGCCTGACCTACATAAGTACTGCAGGTCCAGCAATTTTTCCTCGGGGGCTGGTTGTTCCGGCCGCGCCAGGAGGGGGCGCTCATGTAGCACGGCCTCGCGATCCAGGGGCGACCTGGAGGCTCCCAGAAATTTTGATGTCGGGTTCTCCAGCAGCTTCGCCCCATCTAGATTCTCCCTGGCCACTTCCATCGCGGCCGAAAAGCGCTCGGTTTCCTAAATGCCACCCGTCTAACTCATCAGCACATTTGGAGAAAGGGGCACTGGAGGCTTGGAGGCCAGCACCGGAAACGGAAAGGTCTCCAAGCTCGAGAGACTCTAGGAAGCAGCAGCGAACTTTCCCGGTAGGTTTAACTCTTTCATTCGCTTAGCGAGACCTTTCTGTCGGGAACTTAGCACTTTTGAAACGGCTTGGGGTTCTGCGAGTCGGTCAGTCTGGCTTTCGGGGACATTGATCACCTCGCTTGAGGGTTGTCAAGACAGTGTAAACGTCGCTGACAAGGACGTACCGGGAGCGAAGTAGCTAAGTCACATTGGGGAGCAAAGGACAGCGCTAAGACACCACAGCAGGGCGTCTGATTCTAGGAGCAACAGCTCACTCTTCGGCCCTGGGAGGAGTTTCTCACCCACCTAAACTGCACTAAGCTTGGCGCCGACTACATATCCCAGCATGCACCGCACGCGCCTCTTACTTTCACACAGATAAATACCATTCTCGCCATGTCTTCTGCGACTGTGCAAGTACCCGAGTTCCAGAATCTAGAACTTCAACTTCCGACTCGCAAGATAACTGCGGCGGCGCTATTCAGAGGAGCAGCCTGGCCACGCCCCCCTCTTCCAGTTCCGCTCTCTCAGAGTACCGGCGAGACGCGGGGCGGAGCCTTAGGCCCGGGCCAAGATGGCGGCTGCGAGACCGGCTCTTACGGACTCGCTCTCGTTTTGCCTCGCGCAACTCACGGCGGCGGCCGGGGAGAGGCCAGGTGGGGGAAAGGACCCAGCTACCAACGAGACACCCCTGGGCCGCGCGCTCTTAGCTCTTCGCACGCGCCACATCAAGGCAGCAGAGGGAATTGAGCGCTTCCGGGCACGCGGCGGGCTCCGCCCCCTTCTCGCCCTGCTACGCCGAACGGCTGCTGCGGGCCCCGCCCCGTCCCAAGCAGCCTCTGGCTCCGCCCCTCCGGCGGTTGCGTCAGCTAGTTCTTCCCCTGGCCACGCCCCCGCTGCCGAGTCGCTTTTGACGTCTTCGTCGCCAATGCGCCTGCGCAAGACGCTGGATTTGGCGCTCAGCATTCTAGCCAACTGCTGTACGGAAGGGGCGTGCCGGGCTGAAGTGCGTAGACTTGGAGGCATTCTCTCTTTGGGTAAGTGTTCCGCCCCCATTTCTTAGAAAGGTTCCAACTCACAGGACCTGTGCTGTTCTTACTTAATGTCAGGCCTCTGAGTACATGCTTTGTGATGGTGCAGCCCCACTCATCTCCTCAGGTGTAATGCTATGTGACGTCACCGCTCTCTCTATAAATTATACCTGGACCTGTCCAGACCAGAACTTCGTACTGGCTCCTGCCTCACTTTTGAGCAAATGATTTATAGTTTTTATTTTTGGTACTTCTCGTGGACAGTGCTTACTTACTACTGTGTCCCTGTGCAAGGCTTCACATGGATGAGCAGGAGGCTAGAAAATGTAATTTTTAAAAGTTCAGAAAATGGACTTAGAAAGTGGTGCTGTCAGACATACCAAGCAAATCACCCAGCCCCTCCAAAACTAGAATTCTTGGTGTAATAACAATAATAGCTACCCGGCAGGATTGAAGTTGAGTATAAAATGAAATTCAAATGTAGAATGCCCACACTCCAAGCATAGGTAGGTACTTAAACCCACACAGTAAACAATTTCCAGCAAAGGATAAGCCTTCTGTTTACCGGCTGATTTGGCGCCTCCTCGTGGTAATGATGGGAACAGAGTTGGGTCATTGCCTGTCCTCTGATAATATCTCAGTTTTGACAAAAATCTTAATTTTTATATTTAAACTTGCATAGAATGCAGATAATGTGTTTGAAAGTAGGCTTGACAGAATGCCAAGTTCTCTCTAACCTTGTTCACTGTGCTGGGCAGTATTACCTTTTGATTGGCAGGGGTTAAAAGTTGACATGGTTCAAGCCAAGTTACCTGGATTACATGACAGCTTCAGCGGCTCTTCCTGCCGTATCACTGTCTCTGGTGATACCCTACTGCCGCAGTTGCCGGAGTGTGCTCTGTCATTCCTCTTAAAGCCCTTTTCTGGCTTCTGCGGCGTTTATATTTTGAATCCTTGGACTGACATTTGAGGGGCTTTGTGAAGTCCTAGAACAGACACTATTCCCCTGGGGCATTTGGAAAAGCTGCTTCAAACCTGAGGTGCTCCAGCCGTTCCATTTACCATCCCTCTGGCAAATAAATATCCATTCAGCCCTTCCTCCAGCTCTTTCTCACCTTTTCACATCTTCTGAAGACCTTCCCTAATCTTCATCTCTTATTCCTCTCTCTCCCTCTTCACTCTCTCTTTGCAACGTTGGGAATTGGCTCAGGGTTTGGTACAAGCTAGACGAGCACTCTGCCTCTGACCTAAATCCCCAAACATTTACCACATTCTTGCTTTGGATGAGTAGATACAAAGAGTAGAGAGTCCTCAAGAAGACAAACTGTTTTTGCAGTGACCATTCTTCAGTGTATGAAGACAGACAGCATCCAGAACCGAACAGCCCGTGCTCTGGGGAACTTAGCCATGGAGCCTGAGAGCTGCAGGGACATCCACTCTGCTGGTGAGAGCTTGTGAGAGTGGGATAGGCTGGGAGTCGCTGTGGGACTTGGATGTCCACTCTTGCTCATTATGTGTCTTCCTTTTCCTCTCTTAGGTGCTGTTCCCTTTCTTGTTGAGAGCCTTACTGCCTGCCAGGACTCACAGTGCCTACAGAGCATAGTTCGTGCCCTCCGCAACTTGGCAGACTCACCCCAGCATCGCCTAGCCCTGGCACAGCAAGGAGCAGTGCGGCCACTGGCTGAGCTCCTGGCTACTGCCCCAGACCCTGCACTAACCTCAGCCCTAGTCCGTGCTCTCTTGGAACTCAGCCGAGGCTGTTCCCGGGCCTGTGCTGAGCAGCTAAGTCTGGGTGGGGGACTGGGCCCACTTGTCAGCCTGGCTTCTCACCCTAAACGGGCAATACGTGAGGCAGCCATCCTGATCCTTGCCAATCTGTGTGCTCAGGGCCTGGTTCGGCCTGCACTGGGCAATGCTGGTGGTGTGGAGGTGTTACTAGGTGAGCTTAGGCGGCGACGGGGTCCCAGTGGGAGCAGCTCAGCTTCCCAGCAGCCCCTAGTGCGGGCTGTATGCCTCTTATGCCGGGAAGCCATCAACCGGGCTCGGCTTCGGGATGCTGGTGGTTTGGAGCTGCTGATGGGTCTATTGCAGGACCCTGGTGCCAGCGCCTGGCATCCACGTGTTGTAGCTGCCCTTGTAGGCTTCCTTTATGATACTGGGGCCTTGGGCAAGTTACAGGCTCTGGGACTTGTACCTCTTCTGGCCAGGCAGCTATGTGGTGAAGCTGGCGAAGAGGAAGAGGAAGGAGTAGAAGCTGCTTCCTGGGACTTCCCTGAGGAACGAACCTCTGGGCAGGCAGAGGGAGGAAGCTTCCGAAGTCTCAGGTGAGTCCTCATCTCAGGGCCTGAGAATGGATGGTGCTCTAGGGAGGGAGTGGGTCTGCTACAGCCATATTCCTCACCTCTGTCTCTATTCTGTCATAAGATGCTTACCAGGACTGTCTCTTGACTCCCGCTCTCCTCTAACATGACTTGGATCTGCCATCTGACCTGGGCCCCACCCCATCATCCAGAACTCTGGGCTCTATACAAGTTGATTGGGGGTGGCATGTGTCCTGCTTACAGTGGTATGCTGTGGAGCCCCAAGTCTGTCTGTCTGTCTGTCTATCTGTCTGTCTGTCTCTCTATCTATGTATCTATCTATCTATGTATCTATCTATCTATCTAATTGTGGTGTTTTACTATGGAGTCTAGGCTGCCTGTATCTCACTATAAAGCCTAGGCTTTCCTTGAACTTGGAGCTCTCCTGCCTGTCTTAGCCTCTAGAGAAGTTCTTATTCTGTTACCATCACCAAAAAATAACTAGTTGACCTCTCTGAGCCACTGACTTCTTGTGTGTGCAATGGAGAATCACAGCATGTGTACCCACAGAGTCATTGCAAAGACTGTCCCTTACTTAGCTCCAAACAGTGGTCAGTAAATGTCAGTCTTGTGAGCTGACTGCATTTCCACTCTCTCACTCCCTGGCAGCCTCCTCTCTAGTTCCTAAACACGATGAGACAGTACCATCTGAGAGCGTCTATGTCCAGAGCACGCTTCCTCCTGTGTGCCTTCATCTCTCCTTCCGTCTCCTTGGTTGCTCTTCTCTGTCTAGAATACTCTTCCTCCTTAGGCTTTCATTTCTCACCTCTTCAAGTCTGCTCGGTTCTTACAGTCTCTGTAAGGAGTCACGATTGCTGTCATAGTTCCTGGTTCACCTCCTCTGTTCTCCGTATACCTTTCCCTTCTGCTCCCAGCCCGTACCACAGACTTCACGGCACATACCATGAAAGGTTTGTTCTGTTTTGTTTAGACAGGGGTTTCACTGTAGCCTAGGCTGATCTTACACTTATCCTGCGTCAGTCCTGAGTGCCAGAGTCACAGGCACAAAGCACTGCATACCTGCCCAGGCCAGTTGCTTTATGACTGGTGCTGTTTCTCCTCAGCAGATCATAAACTCTGGGAATAACATTTTGTTTTTTGGTTTCTTGAGCACCTGAAGCTGGACTTGGCACATGGTAGACACTAGTAATTCTGAGTGAGGTGTGGCCCCACCTCAGTTTTGGGTCCTTCCCCTTTGCACACCTTTCTTTCTCAGAGCTGTCACCTTACCATTCCTTTCTTCCCCTCTCCTCCCTTTGTTCTCTCTCTCTCTCTCTCTCTCTCCCATCTGTTTGCTTTTCTTTTCCTATTTTGAGACAGCATCTCACTAGGCTGTCCTGGAACTCACTATCCCAGGCTCGCCTTGCTCTTGTGATGCAGGACATCTTATTGATTCTGCTTCCTTGCTTTGGCTCTGGGTTCAGACTCCTTTTCTTCCTGTCCTCTGTAGGTTGTGGCTGATTTCTGAGGGTTATGCAGCAGGCCCTGGAGATATCTCCCCAGATTGGTCTCCTGAGCGTTGTCCGATGCCAGAGCCATCTGAGTCAGTCAGTCCTACCCCTGGCCAGACCTCAATGTCGACACCCCGCACACTTCGCAAACCTGGCCGTATCCCTGCTGCCACTACTGAGGAGCCTTGGGGCCAAGAGGGGCCAGCACTGTTGCTGTTGTCACGTTTCTCCCAGGCTCCTGACCCAAGTGGCGCTCTAGTGACTGGTCCGGCACTGTGTGGCCTGTTGGCCTATGTGACAGGTGCACCAGGACCGCCAAACCCACGTGCACTCCGTATCTTGGCACGTCTCACCTGTAACCCTGCGTGCCTTGAGGCCTTTGTACGCAGTTACGGTGCAGCACTGCTGCGTGCCTGGCTGGTACTTGGTGTCTCACCAGATGACTGGCCTGTGCCACATGCCCGGCCTGTACACCGAAGCCAGCACCGAGAGCTGGGTATGTTTCCCCTATCCCTAACCACGCAAAAGGCCCATTTCCTCCCGTACCTTTTGTGGACCTAGAACCTCTCCTTCCTACTCACTTGCCTACTGTCTGCAGCTACCGTCTAGGCTGCTCAGCCCCTGGGCATTGGGGGTTTGAGGGCCCTGGAAGATAGAGAACATTCCCTTCTGATCCATAGCCCTGGAATACAGAGTTCTATTCTGTCCTTTCCCCCAAACCTTGGGGCCGCGGTAACCTGGTACCAGGTTTGGCTCCTAGTACCCTACAGTCTGACCTTTCTGCATTTCTTTACCCACTCTTTTCTTGGCTCTGCACTGTCCTGGGCACACTCACTTATGTCCTCAGACCAAGGCACCATGTCCTCTCAGGCTCTACTACCATTTGCGTCTTAGGAGTACCCTGTCTTCTGTGCCTGACTGTAGGCTGTTTCCATCTTTGAGGGCCCAGATCTGCAGCCTGACATCCACGTTTCTGTTCTCACCCTTGATTTTTAGTTCCTCACAACCTAAGCCTGTCCTCGACCAGTGCTCATCACACTCCTCTGTTGATGTCTTACTGAGGTTTTACGCTCCCCCTTTTAGGGACTCAGAGTCCTGTCTTGCCCATAGCACCCTGACCTTTAGCACTGACGCCCACGCTGACCTGTTGTGCCTGTCCCTGCAGGTGAGATGCTGCTGCAGAACCTGACAGTTCAGGCTGAGTCCCCCTTTGGAGTAGGTGCCCTCACCCACCTGCTGCTCTCTGGGAGTCCTGAGGACCGTGTAGCCTGTGCACTGACCCTGCCCTTCATCTGCCGGTGAGGGGGCGTGGGTACCTTGCAGGGGTTGTGAGCTAGACTGCAGCTTTCCAGCCCTGCCCTGAGCCTGCTGAAAGACCCCTGTTCCCCACAGGAAGCCGACTCTGTGGCGCCGCTTACTTCTGGATCAGGGTGGCCTCCGCCTTCTTCTCACTGCACTGAGTCAGCCAGCTCCACACCCACTCTTCCTCTTCTTTGCAGCAGATTCCCTGTCCTGTCTCCAAGGCCTGGTGTCTCCCACTGCAAGCGCAGTCCCTTTACCTGCCCTGCCCTTGGAACTGGACTCACCCTCCCCTTGCCTCTATGAACCTCTGTTGGGTCCAGCCCCTGCCCCAGCTCCTGACCTGCACTTCATTCTGGATTCAGGCCTACAGCTCCCTGCTCAGCGGGCTGCTTCAGCTGCTGCCTCTCCTTTCTTCCGGGCCCTGCTGTCCGGCAGCTTTGCTGAAGCCCAGATGGATTTGGTGCCACTTCGAGGCCTGTCCCCTAGTGCAGCGTGGCCTGTCTTACATCATTTGCATGGCTGTCGGGGCTGTGGGGCGGCTCTGGGGCCTATACCCCCACCTGGACAGCCCCTGCTGGGCTCCAAGGCTGAGGAAGCTCTAGAAGCTGCTGGCCGATTCTTGTTGCCTGCACTGGAGGAAGAGCTAGAGGAAGCTGTTGGCCGCATCCACTTGAGTCCCCGGGGTGGCCCGGAGTCAGTGGGTGAGGTATTCCGCCTAGGCCGCCCCCGGCTGGCTGCCCACTGTGCACGATGGACACTAGAACCAGGGCAGTGCCCAAGAAAACGGGCCCTGGCCCTTACGGGGCTCGTGGAAGCGGCAGGTGAGGAGGCAGGGCCCCTCACTGAGGCTTTGCTGGCTGTGGTAATGGGGATTGAGTCATAGTACATGTGCCATAGGCTAAACTATTGGCATCGCTGGGAGAGGACCCAAGGGATGAGTTGGCTGTAAAGGAGGCTTCTCGGCATGAGAGAAGACTGCAGAAGGAGCTATCCTCAGGGACTGAAGAGAAAATGGAACTGAATCCAGGATGAAGATCTAAAGATCCATGAATAAGAAGCCAATACCAGAGTCTGTGCAGGAGTCCAGGCGACAACTCAGGCCCAGGGTCTGGCCAGACTCAGCACTGTGGTATTGAAATTAAAGACCTGAGATTTAAACACTGCTGCTGTGTGGTGCTTCTGCTTGTTTTCCACCTGGGGTACCCCACCTATTTACCTGCTGAGAGCCCCATGCTTTGACATGGGCCATCCTTGGCTTTAAGAGTTCAATAAATCATTGCCTGGTTACTACAGACCTGGGACATGGTGGGTTTTCCCAAGGATGGAGTTTTGAGCCCCAGGGGAGGCCTGCTTTCTGTTTTTGAGTCCTCGTTGCTTAAACACAGCCACCCGTCTAAATGCAGAACCTGGCCAGGGTTAAGAGGTTTTGGCTGAGGATGAGTGTGGCAGCAAGTCGGAACACTTCTGCCGCGACTGGTCCTTTACCTGTCAGTCTGTTCCCATCTCAAGCCAATTTTAAAAAAAAAATTAATATGTAGGTATGCGCAGGCCATGGCTCCTATGTGGAAGTCAGAGGACAACTTGAAGGAGTCTGTTCTCTGCTTCCATCATCGGGTCCCAGGGACCCAACTCAGAGCATCTGGCTTGGCAGAAAGTACTTTACCTGCTGAACCATCTTACTGGACCAAGCCAGTTAAATGTCAACTGCTTATCGAGAAACCTACTATGTTCTTAGGGGTGCTGAGACCTGTTTTTAGTCACATTCAGAGAAAGCCCCTTTACTGGCACACAGGTGAAGGAAGGGTCTCCATCACTGGGCTTTCAGAGCTCTGGACTAAGCCTACCAGGGTCTGGGCATTTCAGAAAGGTGAGGTAAGTGGTTCTTGCTGACCCTGAGCCTCTTGGGGTTCAAATCTCTGCTTTACATTGTGCATTAGGGTATGGTAGCACACGCCTTTAATCCCAGCATGCCAGAGGCAGAAGCAAGTGCATCTCTTATGAGTCCCAGGACAGTTTCATACTGGGATCCTAACTTTAAAAAAATGTCCTTATGCCTGGTCCCTTTCTGGTTGATTTAGGCTGGCGTGGAGGGCTACGCTGGGCTTCAGTATTTTTACCAAACTTCCCAGGTTCTGATTTGCTCCAGAGTTGAGGCCTCGTATCCTATGGCTTAGATCTGACCTCCAGTATGGCCGTTAGACAGCAGCCATCTGTCCATACCCATCTCCAGGTGTTTCTAACTATTTCTTAAGGGGTCAGTTCACAGACAGCTTCATATCCCTCTGTGGCTGGTTTGTGCTGCTTTCTTCTCTTTCATCAGTACCTTGGGAAGGGGTTATTTTGTAACGGGCTCTGGTCACCTCCTCCATGTTAGGAATGGGTTTTGTTTTACATGTAAGTGTCTGGGATTTGTCATCCTGGGAGTTTACGTGGGGCTTAGGTCTGAGGCTTGCTTTCCCTGTTCTGTGTATCTATTTCAGGTCTGTCTTACAGGGAAAGTCCTGCCTTGCAGACTGGATCGCTGTTCTCTGTGTGAGACATTTCTTAGTATGTATGCCTCCTGCCGTTCTGCTGGCAGTCAAAACCTGTAATCTGAGAGATCCTTAGAATGTCACTCCTGCCTCTAACAAAATTCTACAAGTCTTTTTTAAAATGCTCAGGGTGCGAGTGGGGCCCTACCTTGAACTCTGCTGGCTTTGGGAGGTGTAGGCTTGGGGCTCTCTGTTTATGAGACTCCCTTAGGCAGGAGCTATGGAAGAACCACTCTAACTTGGCTTTAGTTTCAGGGACTCGCTGCCGCTGAGGCAAAGGCTGGGGTGTGGCCTCCTCTGAGCAAAGCCAGAAAACTGGATTGGGTGGGCCCTAGTGCTGTCTGTCTTCATGTCCCAGTGCTCCCCCTTCATCGCTCCCCCTGACTGTATCCCAGCGGGTCCCGGCTTCCATACATGGTCACAGCCCTGCTTCTAACTCCCTGACGTCCCCCCCTCCCGTCCTCCGCCCCCACCGGACACGGCCCCCGCCCTACTCGCCCCAAGCTGTCCGCCAGCGCACCGCCATGGAGGACCTGGGTGAGTGGGGACCGGATTCCCCTAGCTTCTCTCCCTTCCCTGCATCTATCCTCTTCCCAACTCACACACCTTCCCCATCTCAGTTTTCTCTCTCCTTTTTTCTCGCCTCAGCCTGCCTATGACTCCCTCCCAAATCCACATACCCTTTCCTGCCTCTCCCTTCCTGCCTTGCTTGAGACGCCGCTCCCTCCGTTCTTCCCTGGCTCTCTCTGCTCCCTCAATCCTGCTTGTGGTTGAGGCACTCACGGGGGCCTGGATCCAGAGGCTCTGGAAAGGAAGGGGTTAAGGGATCATTGGGTCCTGGGACTGGGAAAATAGACTAGAGAGGAGAGTGTGACCTGGAATTTCGGAGATGAAAAGGACCCACATCAGGGTTTCAAGAAGAGAAGAATTAAGTGTTCCCAGGTATAGTAGGGGTCAAGAAAGTCCTCAGGGCAAGAAAGAGAATAATAGAGAGTGCCAGCGTGATAGAAAGAAGTTTAAGGCTTCTATCTATCGTAGGTATCATAGGAGAAGAGTAAAGGGACGGGGCTTATAGATATAGCGCCCCAGGCTTCTCGTCCCTTCTTTTTGCCTAAACTGAGGCTAGAAGACTCTGCTCTTCGTGGCAGAATTGCTGGACCCAGCAGCAGAGGGCGCGCCTCAATAATAGTACATAGATAAGAAGTACACCAAAACACCCTTTCCCTGCCAGGGCCATTTACTCCTGAGGTGGATAGGGCGAGACTTCAGTGTGGCCAAGTGGGCCAAGCTGGCCAGGCTGTTTAAATATGGGGAGAAGTAGTGAGTGTGTTGCAGCAAACATCTAATCAGGAAGCTGGGTGTCAAACATACACCGGATTGAACAATTTGGGTACAGTAAGAGCCAATTTGGACTGCAACCAGGAAAGATGGAGAGAATAAAAGAGACCATTACTGGGTTTGTACTTGACTCTCAGGGTAAGTCAGGGGAGATGTCTGGTCATAAACACTGTGCTACTCCTTTGCCTTGGCCTGACCCTGTGAGTATGTTTTTTGGCCGCTGTCTTTAACACTGGCTATCTATCTTTTAAAACACTGACACTTGAAATCCTTCATCCTCTAACCTCTTAAGACCTTGATAACCCCCTCCATCCCCAACCTCTCACCCTGAGGGCCTCTCAACCGCAGATGCCCTGCTCTCTGACCTGGAGACCACCACTTCACACATGTCACGGTTAGGGGCTCCAAAAGAGCGCCCACCAGAGCCAATTACACCTCCCCCACCCTATGGCCACCAGCCACAGGTGAGATGAGATTCTGGGATCTGGGGGAGCCATTAGGGCCTGGGTTAGTCTGGGTTCAGGGAAATCTGAGTGAGGTAAGGAATATGACTGTCCTTCCACAAATATCTCTACTCTCTGTAGACAGGGTCTGGAGAATCTTCAGGAGCCTCTGGGGACAAGGATCATCTATACAGGTGAGGGGCCTGGGAACTGGGGCATGAAGATGGGGAAACCAGTTGAAATTCAGGTGAGGGTACTCAGATTCCCTACTCTAAAACCCAGGTTTCCTTCTGTCCCTTAGCACAGTATGCAAGCCTCGGTCCCCAAAGCCTGTGGCCCCTGTGGCTCCTCCATTCTCCTCTTCCAGTGGTGTGCTGGGCAATGGGCTTTGTGAGCTAGACCGTTTGCTTCAGGAGCTTAATGCCACCCAGTTCAACATTACAGGTACCGGGGCTACTGAGCCAGTCTTCGGTGGGCTGGGGACAGGGCAAAGAAGGAGAATCTAAGGGACACAGACTGTCCAAGGAGCAGTTAAAGGATTTGAAGTCTTCACTGGGAAGAAAGACGGAGTATGGCTCCTTGCCAGTGTTGTTCTCTCGTCTCTCCAGATGAAATCATGTCTCAGTTCCCATCTAGTAAGATGACTGAAGGGGAAGAGAAGGAGGACCAATCTGAAGACAAGACCTCACCCACTGTGTGAGTTTGGCATAGTTGGCAGGGCAGGGATGGGTCCTGGATGCCTGAGTTACTAGAGGGGTGTTAGGCTGGCAGGTTCTGAGGTTATACACTGTGTTCTCCACAGCCCTCCCAGCCAATTCTCTGCCCCCTCAAAGCCTTCGGCCACCTCAGCCACTCAGGAGCTGGATAGACTAATGGCATCGCTCTCTGACTTTCGCGTCCAGAACCATGTGAGTCTGGAAGGATTTTGGTTGGTGTCATTTTGTGGCTCACCAATCCAGTCTTGATGCTTCCAGTTAGTGGCTTTGTTGACTCAAGTTCCCTGTCCTCTTCACTGCAGCTTCCAGCCTCAGTGCCACCTCAGGCTCCAGCAGCAAGCCCCACACATGAGGGATGCCCATCTCCACCAGGACAGACTAGCAAGGGCAGTCTGGACACCATGCTGGGCCTGCTGCAGTCTGACCTCAGCCGCCGTGGTGTTCCCACTCAGGCCAAGGGCCTCTGCGGCTCCTGCAATAAATCTATTGCTGGACAAGTAAGTGCAGTCCTGTGAGCAGAGGCCCACTCACATATCCACCTCTGAGAACCAGACTTTGGTTTTTTCCCTTGAAAAATCTTTTCTTATTCTTTGAGAATTTAATACATGTATACATGTTAAATACAATGTTAGATACATGTTAGATCCAATGTATCTAACTCCTTCCTCTATTCCTTCCAGTGCACTCATATATCCCCCAACTTCATGTCATCTTTAAAAAAAAAAAATCTACCAAGTACAGTTAGTGCTTCCAGTGTGTGAATGGGTGTAGGGGCCATCCTTCAGATCACTGGCACCTTCCAGGGGCTACATCCCTGAAGAAAACAAGCGTCTTCACCCAGCAGCCAACAACTGCCTCCTCTGCTAAAGGAAGAGCTAAATGAGCCCCTTTCTCATCCTTGATGGAAGTTTGACTGGCTCCATACTGTGTAGGTCTCACGAAAGACCTATGGCTCTCTGAGTGTGTAAGTGCACCAGCCCAGTCATGTTGAGAAAGCATCGCCTCACAGCAGTCTTCCCCAGCCTCTGGCTCTTACAACCTGGCACCATCTGTGATGCTCTCAGCCTTGTGGGGGCATAGTGGGAGATAGATGTTCCATTTAGAGACTTCGTGTTCCCCACTTTTGATGCGTATCTGTGAAATGGAATTTGTTTTTTTCTTGTGATGTTGAGGCCTGAACTTAGACCCTTGCATTTGCTAGGTAGACTTCCTGTCACTGAGCTGTACCCTAACTCTTGAGACAGTGTTTCATGTATCTCATGCTAGCCTCAAATTCAATATATAATCAAGGATAAGCTCTGATTTCTGATCCTCTGGTTTCTACTCCAGGAGAACTGGGATCATAGGCATGCACTGCCCCTTCCCAGGTCATATGTAATTCTTGGAGATTGAATCTAAGACTGTGTATGCTAAACCATCAGTCCACCACCTCTAGCCCAACCCTTGGAATTCTGAGACAAGGTCGTACTGTGTAGTGCAGCTACCCTAAAGCCTATGTCTTCCCTTTACCTCCCAAGTTCTAGAAAGTTTAGCATGCGCCACTGTGCCTACCTGAAATGGACATTATTATTTATATTTTATGTGGTTTTGAAAAAAAAAATTTTTATGGTAGTGTCTCACTGTAACCTAAGCTGACTAGAAACTCACTCTATAGACTAGACTGGCCTTGAACTCATGACAGTCCTACCTCAGACTGTGCACAGGTGTGAGCCACCATGCCCAGCTATATTTTATGCTTTCTCTCTTTCTTTCTCTTTCCCCTTTTCCTGCTTTCTCTCTCTCTCTCTCTCTCTCTCTCTCTCTCTCTCTCTCTCTCTCTTTCTTTCTTTCTTTCCTAAATGTGCATTGGTGTTTTGCCTGAGTTAACAGACTCAGCTGCCATGTAGGTACTGGGAATTGAGCCCCAGGTCCCCTGAAAGAGCAGCCAGTGCTTTTAACCATTGAGCCATCTCCCCAGCCTCCTATTTTATGTTAATTTAAAAAGTCGTGTGTGTGCTAGGGACTAAACCCAGGGGTTTTATACGTGCTAAATACACCTTTTGCCATTGAACTTACCCCCCAGTACCATGTATATTTATGGATGAGAAAAACTGAAACGCTTAGTGATAAGCCATAGGGTAAGAATTCCCACCTGTATTGTATTTGGTGTGGCCCTACTGTGTGCTGGCCACTGTGCTAGTTCTTTTTCATGCCCCTATTTCATTTAATCTTCCCAAAGGGCTCATTAGTTTTGCCTTGTATCTCTCGAGAATCATAAAAACTGTCTCTCTTCCCTTTCTGGTCCAGAAGTCCTGTTTCTTGGATCATAGATTGAGCAGATAAGATCCAGAATAGCTGGGCTGGGTTGGCTTAAAGCATCTCAGTAGATTAAGTACCTGACTCCCAAACCAGATTCACCAAGCTTAGAGAGCAGAGTGGTGTGACCTCTGTGAGGCTCTAGGGACTCCAGACTTCATGGGGCGCTTCCTCTACTAAAACTTACCTCTATGTCAGCATCAAGAGGACTTGGTTTTCTAGCATGGTGGTATTGCCTTAATTCTAGCACCACAGAGTTTGAGAGGTAGGAGGGTTAAGCTACATAGTGAATTTGAAGCCAGCACAACTTAGACTCTGTCACAAACAAACAGCTTACGTAGACTTTAAAGTAATTAAACCTTTTCATGGGCCCTTAGACGGAGTGCGGGCCCAGATACACTATGCCTTACTTGCATGTAAACTCTGGGGTAAAGCTGGAAGGCCAGCTCTGGACCTCTAACACAGTTTGTAGAGCCTTGGACGCTTGTTTTGTTGTTGTTTGTTTGTTTGTTTGTTTTTGTTTTCATCCTGATCCGTCAGGGTTAAGGCTGGGAAAATGCCAGGTACGTAAACCTTAGCTCATCCAGCTCCTGCCAGGTGAAGAGCCACTCTGACAGAAACAACCTATTCAACTTCGCAGGTGGTTACGGCTCTGGGCAGAGCCTGGCACCCGGAGCACTTCCTTTGCAGTGGTTGTTCCACAACCCTGGGAGGCAGCAGTTTCTTCGAGAAGGATGGAGCTCCCTTTTGCCCCGAGTGCTACTTTGAGCGCTTCTCCCCACGATGTGGCTTCTGTAACCAACCCATCCGACACGTAAGCTCCGCAGACCCACACCGATTAACCTGTTTCAGAGAAGACTGACCAAATTGAGACATATCTCTTCTACCTACTTCCACGCCCACCCCCACCCTGCCTCCTCAGTTTTCCCTCTTTAACCTCAAATTCCTTGTTAGTTCTTCCGCCTTCCCTAGGTTCCCAGAGGAGGTGGAGAGAAGACTGGAGAGAAGGTGACAGTAGTGTCCTTTTTCATTTACGCAGAAAATGGTTACCGCCTTGGGCACCCACTGGCACCCAGAACATTTCTGCTGCGTCAGCTGCGGGGAGCCTTTTGGAGAAGAGGGTGAGAGCTGAAACTTAAAAGCTACAGGTCCACTATTCTCCTCGTCATGAGTTTCTTCTATTCCATCTGGCCTTTCCTATCCATCCATGGATCCCAACTCCCGGCCCTTTCTCCACCCACTGTGTTCCCTTTCCCTGTCCTACTGCCCATACCCATTGCCACTCTTGTAGTCCCACACACATTGTCTATCCCCGACCCCAGGTTTCCATGAGCGAGAGGGCCGGCCCTACTGCCGGCGGGACTTCCTGCAGCTGTTCGCCCCGCGCTGCCAGGGCTGCCAAGGACCCATTTTGGATAACTACATCTCGGCACTCAGCGCACTCTGGCACCCAGACTGCTTCGTGTGCAGGGTGCGTGGCTGTGGGGAGCGGGCTAGGAGTCCAGGGTGGGATGATTCATTGGTTAGTCGCTTCACTTCTGCTGCGAAGCTGCAGGAGTCAGGGTGGATGTTAGTTATCCACGCGGGTTACCTGGTCAGGGTTTTGGCTCATTTTGTTAATTTCTGCTTCTGGTAGGAATGTCTGGCGCCCTTCTCTGGAGGTAGCTTTTTTGAGCACGAGGGTCGCCCGCTGTGTGAAAACCATTTCCATGCTCAGCGTGGTTCGCTGTGTGCCACGTGTGGCCTCCCTGTGACTGGCCGCTGTGTGTCTGCTCTGGGTCGTCGCTTCCACCCAGATCACTTCACCTGCACCTTCTGCCTGCGCCCACTCACCAAAGGTTCCTTCCAGGAGCGTGCCAGCAAGCCTTACTGCCAGCCTTGCTTCCTGAAGCTCTTCGGCTGACCTCCTCTTGGGATCACAGATCACCAAAAACGAAGCCTCCAAAAACCCGTTCGTGAAAAAGACTGAGTCCTCCAGATCCCTAGCTCTGGAGCTACCCAGGCATCCTTGCCCCTCCTCTCACCCCCATTCCCGTTGTGGCCCAGCCACTAGAGAGGCCTACCCCTAAGGTGCTCTAGGTGTGTCAAGTTCAGAAAGGGCCCCACTCACCTGGAATATAGCTCTCACTTTGACACGATTCTGGTTTTCTAAGCTAACCAATTAGAGGTCAGGATGTCCCTGTTCACCCATTCTATTCTGTACACTTTTTTTTTTCTACAAACATAAAAACACACTCCACATCTTATAGTGCCAGAGAATCTTGCTTTACTACCAGAGCCCTTGCTCTGTGCTCTAAGGCCTCGAGGCCACAGCTCTGTGGAGGAGATAGAACTGCAAACCCCGTGGAGATAACAACAAATAACAGATGAAGGCAGGCACGGAGAGGTGTGCCTGTAATCCCAACATGGAGGCCAGGCAGACTATCCTCAGTTGCATAGCAAAACTGAGGCCAGGTGGGGTTTATGAGACTATCTCAAAACAAAACAAAAACCCTCAAACACCTGGAAACCAAAATTCAAAGCAATGGCAACAGAGTGAACAGTATAATCCCAGCATGATGGAGGCAAGTTCAAGACAAGTTCAGAAACAGTCTGGCCATATGTAGTGAGTTCCAGGCCAGCCTGGCTCCTGGGTATAAGACCTAGTATCAATAGGGTGGGGGTGGGGCACCAGAAGACCCAGGTTTGATTCCTAGCACCTGCAACTGTCTGTAACTCCGGCTCCAGGCAATCCAATCCCTGCTTCTAGCCTCTACAGGCATCAGGTACACACATGGTGCACAGATATACATGCAGACAAAACGGCCACACATATAAAGCACAATTTTTAAAAAAGGGTTGGAGAAATGGGTCAGTGATTGAGAGTACTACCGTATGTTAAGAAGATGTGAGTTCAGCTCCCAGCCCCCACGCGATGGCTCACAATCATTTGTAACTCCAGTTCCAAGGAGTTGAGGACACCTCAAGTTATCATTTATTTAAAAAGACATTTTTAACATGAGTCTTAACCACAAAGTCAAAAGAGAGGCACTGGGGAAGAAAGGAAGACATGATTCAAACCATAGGTGTGGGCTCCTGAAAGACAGACGAGTCGGCTCTGTGTTCTAGAGGTGAGTATATATAGGCTTTTAGCTAGCTGCTAATGAGCTTCTCAGGCACCGCCTGCTTCTCTGTCTCTATTCCTCTTTTTGGTACTTAAGATTATTGGGTGGACATCTGGGAAAAGTGGGAGCTACAGCACGGGAAAGGATCTTTACCAATTACATATCCTGTAGAGGGTTGATATCAGATCTAAAATGAACTAAAACAAAACCCTAGATATTAAAAAAATAAATAGCCCAATTAAAACAGGGCACAGAACTAAGCGGAGTTCTCTAAAGATGAAACACAGTGGCCGAGGAACATTTAAGGAAGTGTGCAACATCCTTAGTCATCAGGGAAATCCTACCTTGAGCAGCACTTGGGAGACAGAGATGGGCCTCCTGGTCTGCAGAGTAAGTTCTAGGACAGCCAGGGCTACAGAGAAAAACTCCCTTGAAAAAATAAAAACAAATGAACAATTAAAAACCCCAGATTACTTTGAGATTTCATCTTACTTTAATCAGAATGGCAAAGATCAATAAAACAAATGACAGCCCATGCTGGTGGGGATGTGGGGTGAGGGGAACACCTTATGCATTGCTTGTGGGCATGCAAACTTGTACAGCCACTATGGAAATCAGTGCGGAGGTTCTTCAGGAATCTGGGAATAGATCTACCTCACGATCCAGCTAATCGCTCTTGGGCATATCCCCAAAGGACTCTACATCCTACTGCAGAGACACCTGTCCATCCATGTTCATCGAAGCTCTGCTCATAATATCCTGAAACTGGATAGATGCTTGTTGACAGATGAATGGATAAGGAAAATACGTTACATTTTACACAGTGGTATATTATTCAGCTGTTCAAAAAAGATACAATAACTAAATTCACCAGTTAATAGATGGAACTAGAAAAAAATCATTCTGAGCAAGGAAATTGAGATCCAAAAAGATAAATATGGTATGTATTCTCCTATATGTGGATGTTAGCTTTTAAGCTTTCAATAGACATGCTACAATCCATATATAATCACAGAGGTTAGGTATGGAGTAAGGGACTTGCGGGGGGCGGGGGGTTGTCCAAGGGAGGAGAAATAGAATATATACAGTTATGGGGAGACAGGAGAAAAGTGAACAGGAAGAGTAAGCAGAGAAGAGGAGAAAAGAGGACGGTAAGACAGGGAATGTAAGAGACAACTAATCCTAAAAGGCCACTGGAGGGGCTGTGTAGAAACCTGCTATTTTAGAAGCCTCCTAAAATATATACATATATGAAGGGAATCTAAAGAGAGCCACTAAATAGGTGGGGAGACAATGCTTCAGCCAGATACCTTACACCACCAAGGGAAACATCCAGTGCTAGGAACGGGCTACATCTAGTTGAGTCGGTGGCCAAAGAAGACTCACGGAAATCCCCAACATCTCAGGCTGTTGGCTGCTCTCCACAACCTGATGGTAAGGCCCTACTGCTGAAGACAACACCTGCAATATCTCATCCAACACAGAGAAGCCACACTGGTGCCTAACAAGAGCCCTCACCCTTACTAACTAGTGTTCATTATATTGGAAGGTACTCATAGTATTGGAAGGTACTCTCTGCATGCTACCGAGGAAGGAAGGTAAACACCAACTCAGCTACAAACCCTTCAGTCTATATATAATATGATGACCTACCTGCATGATATATGCTGGTGCAATCGTGGCATGAATATTGTGGGAGTAACCAACCGCTATCTGGTTGGATTTAAGGCCCACCCATGAGATGGACCACATGCCTTATGCTGCTCAGGTGGTTGAGAACCTGAGACTAATAGACCTAGGGGCAAACCAAACATTGCATTCTGTTAAAGCAGTAGTTCTCAAGTATCCTAACACTGAGACCCTTTAATACAGTTCCTTGTATTGTGGTGACCCCAACAATAAAATTATTTTTGTTCCTACTTCATGACTGTAATTTTGCTACTGTTATGAATCGTAATGTAATTATCAGATATGTGACCTACATGAAAGGTCTTCGACTCCCGAAGGGGTCATGACCCACAAATTGAGAACAGCTGTGCTAAGAAATGTGGCAATTCTCCTGTGCCCACAGATTAGTGTCTTTCTCAATCAGCTATCATCAGAGAAACTTTTTCCTGCAGTAGATGGGAGCTAATACAGAGACCCGAGACCCACAGCTAGGCAGTGTGTAGAGTGAGAGACCTTGGAACTTCCAGTCCTTAATGGCATGTCTTCACCAAACCCCTTCCCGAAAGGCTCAGAGAACTAATCAGAAGAGAAGGCAAAAGGAGATTATGAGACAGAGGTGATGAAAGGCACCAAAGAAACAGTGTTTCTAGACACAACGGGACTGATGTACATATGAACTCACAGAGACTATGGCAGCAGGGCCTGCACAGGTCCGAGCCAAATGGAGTCCCAGTGCTGAGAGGCAGAAGTGGACAGGAGATTCCATCCCTAAGTAAGAGCCATCTTCAACTGATAACGCCTGATGTCGGGAGGTGTTTGTCTGCTTCTCTGAGGGAGAGAGAGACAAAAAAAAAAA
>NW_021604637.1:2682416-2706518 GCF_004785775.1 Grammomys surdaster | reverse complement strand
CTCTCTCTCTCTCTCTCTCTCTCTCTCTCTCTCTCTCTCTCTCCCTCTCTCTCTCTGCCTCTACTACCCTCCTGGCTCCCCTCCTCCTGCCCTGAATAAACTCTATTCTATGCTATACGGGTGTGTGACTGGTCCCTCAGGGAGAAGAGATGCCTCGGCATGGGCCCGCTGAGACATCCCCTTCCCCCCATACCTCTCCACACACCCACAGAACATATTCCTTATCTCTTTATCTTTTTATAAACACATCACTGCCTGCTAGGCAAAGAGTCAGGGAAGGTCAGGGTCTGCTGACAGATTTCCCAGTCTGCTGAGGCATGGGACGATAAGAGGAGGTGCACTTGAGGCTCAAGGTGAGAGGCTGAAAATTCTATTGACCTTGGTGGAAGGAACAGGAAGGTTTTTGGATGGGAACAGATGTCTTATGTGTATATTTCATCAATTGCTTCTGTTAGCTTGTGGCTTTGCTTCCCACGGCAGTATGTGGTATAAAAGGCTATGAAAAATAAACTCACTGCTGGCTGCTGCTGGTATAGGATTGACCTGCAGCCCTCCCATATCTGTCTCTTGCATCTTCTTCCTGCCTTTCCTATCTTTAATCCTTCCCCCTCCTCCCTTCATACCAGCTAGTCTGGTACACTTGCACAGAAAAAATTAGTTTTCTCCAATGGAATCTCACTGGGTTTATGAGCCACACTTAAAGGCAAGTCCTGGGCATGCCCAGCAGTACATGATCAACATAAAATGAACTCAATGGTCTTAGGTTTCAAACCCAGGACAAATGGCGGAGATGCCTACTTAACATATCAAATGGCCTCCAGGTTCTCCCAGCATCCCTCAGCCCCTGCCTGTTACAAAGTCCTCCTGGATGGCATACCCTGCCTCCTGCTTCTGCAACCCAGGTATTGGGTTGGACTGCCTCTCTCCCACCTGCCCTTCCCTGTATAATCCAACCATTTTAGTTCTCCTGCTCTTTTTGGGCCACCTGCCTGCTGCCCTTGGGTTTCCCCTCTTTCACTCTCTTTCTGTCCCTGTCCCTGTCCCTCTCCCTCCCTCTCCTCACTTGGCTCAGGTCATGTCTACTCAAGACTTTCCCAGATGTCCTCTGGCCATGTTCTCGCACATATCTATAATAAACATTCTCCTCCACTATACCTAGGACCAGTGACATCTTTCCTTTTATTTTATTTTTCATTCAAATGATATTTTGGGGGATTTTTGTTGTTGTTGTTTTATATGGCTTTGAGCTTCTTTTTTTTTTTAAATTACCTTATGTATCTTTTGCTTGTATAATTTTGTACTTTTATTGATGTATGCCTGCCTGCCTGCCTGTCTGTCTGTCTGTCTGTGTATGTTTCTCATGCCTTTTCTTTGTTTTGTTTCTGGTTTATTTGTTTGTTTGCCTATTTTCTAAAGAGAGAGACATAAAGAAGGCTTGGAGTTGGGGTGGAGATATGGGGAGAATCTGGAAGAAGATGAAGAAGAGAAAATTGGTCAGAATATATTGTATAAAAATGTATTCTAAATTTAAAAATAGATTGTTGGGTGGGTCTGGGGTGCCACGTGAATTGAACCTGGGTCTTCTGGAAAAGAAACCAGTGCTCTTAACCATTTTTCCAGCCCTCCTGTTAGAATTCTTGCTTCTCAGATGGTGAGAGGCTTAACCAGTTTCTTGGTGAGTGCCCCCTTTGCCTTGTGGTCCATTTATTCAGCAGGTACTTGCATATGAAATTTTCATCCTACCAAGAGGCAGGGATTCGAGAGAAAAATCTCACTGAGAGACAGGGTTTGGTGAATAAATACCCCATTTCCTGGGCCACCAGGGTTTGGTGAATAAATACCCCGTTTCCTGGCCCACTGATGGTCCAGTCTGCGGTGCATTCTCTGTAGCATCTCAGGCCACTGGAGGCTGGGCTTCAGCTTCGCATAGGTTCTACCTGGTAAGCAGTGCATCACTTTCTGGTCTTTCTCCTTTGTCTTGATCCCCTCACCCCTTCATGTCCTTACTAGAAGCACTAGTTTTGACTGGCCTTCCACATCTGTGGCTTCTACATCACACCTCCTCCTCTAAGGATTATTCTCATACAAGAGACTCAGGAAGCAGTGGAGAATCTAGGTGACTTGGACTTTTGTGACTTTGAAGATGGGCCATGTGTAAATGGGCAGGGCACCTGCTTTAGAGAACAATATAGACTCAACTAGCCTTTGAGCAAAACCATTTGAGGAGAGAAAAGTGCTTTTGTACTGGGCATATGCAGGCCTTTTCTGGTCATTTGTTAAACAATATAATATACCAACTATTTTTATAGCATTTATATCAGTTTGTGTATAATAAGGAATTTTGAGATAGCACAGTATCTTCGGATGTGTGGGGGAGCATCCTTAGACCTTCTCATCTGTAGTGGGTTCTAGAACCAGGACCTCACAGGTACTGAGGAATAATAATAATAAAGTATCCTTGAATTATCACATGAATTCTTAAGATGATGACAACCTGCGCTGTTCTACGAAGACAGTGATGGAATCAGGACAGAAACTTCTGCCAAATCCTCACCAAAACATCTTCCATTCTCATGTCTTTAAACAAATGTTTAAAAGAACTCTGCCTCCTGCCCTGCCTCTGGTCAGCCCCCAGTCTTTTCTTATCTTGACGTCTGCTTTTGCCACACTAGGCACTCCTTAAACACAGGCTATCATATTCATTCAAAACATCATTCTGTGTTCCCCATGTCAAGGATCCTCGAAACTCCCATAATCGGACAAGCCCTCCTGACTCAGAATTCCACTTTCTGATTTCCAGTTTGGTCAGTTCTAGAAAGCAGATACGTGGGTATTTTCCAGCTCTTGCTATATGTAGCATGTGCTAAGCAATGGGCTACTAAGAATGAGTCCGGTCAGTCTGCTGTGGAGGAGGCTTGAATCTGCTGGAGAGACCTGAGCCTAGAGAAGTGCCATAGAAGCATCCAGAACTACATCAGGAAAGCCAAGGAAGCCTCCTCATTCCTCCTCTCTCTCCAGGGCATTTGTGCATGCTGGGCAAGAGTTCTACCACAGTATTATTTACTTTTCTGTCACAGAGACCAAAATACCTGACAATGACTTAAATGAAGAAAGAGCTCATCTCGGCTCACAGTGTCAAATCATGGCAGAGAGACCGTGGCAGACCAGCTCGGTGCACGGCCGTGGAGGCTTTTTACATGGTAGACCAGCGAGCAGAATAAGCAGGAACCAGGAATCCAGTATTATCTTCAAAAGTCTCTAGTCTTCCTAAATAATGTCACTATCTGAAACTCAGACATTCAAAACATGAGACTGAGGGATACTTCATATTTACACCATTACAACTACCGAGTTTCCTTGCCAGACCTTGGGTTTTTGACACCATATCTTATTGTGTGGTCCAAGCTGGCTTTGAACTTAGGATCCTCATGTATCCACCTACTGAGTTCTGAGATTGTAGCTGTTACCACCACCTCTGACTGAGAAATACTTTTTTAAAAGGTGTCATAGACAAGTTAGTGAAGGCTGAGGAGAACTCTTCATTTAGGAGGCAGGGAGGTCCTCTAAATAGAAGACAAACGTATGCAAACACTTGAGGGAGATGAAAATTTTCAGCACAGGAAACGACTTTCTGAACAGTACCCTGGCAACACAGACATTGACACTTATAATTACTAAATGGGACATTATAGAGCTGAAAAGCTTCTGGATAGCATAGGACACCATCATTTGAGCAAAGTGGAAGCCTACAGAATGAGGAAAATCTTTATCGATTACATATCTGAAGGTAGGTTAGTTTTTGGAATATGTAAAGAACTAAACAAACAAACAAACAAAAACCCTGAACATCAAGAAAAAAATAGCCCAATTTTAAAATAGGGTACAGAACTAAGTAGAGAGTTATCAAAAGATGATACACAAATGACCAAGAGACATTTTAAAAGTCCAGCATCCTTAACAACCAGGGAAATGCAAATTAAAACTGCTCCGAGATTCATCTCAGTTCTATGAGAAAGGCCAAGATCAATATAAACAAATGACGGCTCATGCTGGCAGGGATTCTGGGAAAGGAAGACACTGATGGATTGTGGGAGCACAGACTGGTACTTCCACCCTCCGGGAATCACTATGGAAGTTCTTTTAAAAGCTAAAAATCAGTATACCATCACACTCAGCTATGCCACTTATGATGGCTTGTATATGCTCAGCCCAGGGAGTGGCACTATTAGAAGGTATGGCACTGTTGGAGTAGGTGTGGCACTGTTGGAGTAGGTGTGGCACTGTTGGAGTATGTGTGGCCTTGTTGGAGTAGGTGTGTCACTGTGGGTGTGGGCCTTAAGACCCTCATCCTAGCTGCCTAGAAATCAGTATTCTGCTAGCAGCCTTCAGAGGCAGATGTAGAACTCTCAGCTGCTCCTGCACCATGCCTGCTTGGATGCTGCTATATTACTGCCTTGATAATGGACTGAACCTTTGAACCTGTAAGGCAGCCCCAATTAAATGTTGTCCTTACTAGAGTTGCCTTGGCCATGGTGTCTGTTCACAGCAGTAGAACCCTAACTAAGTCGCCACTCTTGGGCATATACCCAGAGGACTTTACATCTTACCACAGAGACACTTGCTCATCCATGTTCACTTTGGCTCTGTTCACAATAGCCAGAAGTAGGAAAGGGCCTAGATGTCTGTCAACTGACGAAAGGACAATGACAATGACATGCATCCATGCAAAGGAAGGTTATTCAGCTGCTAAGAGAAATGAAATTTGAAGGTAAATGGACTGAGCTAGAAACTATCATTCTGTGCTGGGGAGATGGCTCAGAGGTTAGGAGCACTCTTCCAGAGGCCCTGAGTTCAATTCCCAGCAACCACATGGTGGCTCACAACCAGTGCCCTCTTCTGGTGTGTCTGAAGACAGCTACAGTGTACTCAGATACATAAAATAAATAATACAAAAAAAAAAGAAAGAAAGAAAGAAAGGAAGGAAGGAAGAAAGAAAGAAGCTATCATTCTGAGTGAGGTTAATCCACACTCAGAAAGACAAACATTGAAATTTTTCTCTTATTATATGGATATTAGCTTTTAAACTTTAGATATGTGTGCTTCATTCATAATATCCACAGAGGCTAGGTAGCTACTGAATGACCAGGGAGAAGGAGGGGATTTTTCTATGACAGTGGAAATTGAATATAAAGGGATAAAGGAAAAGTTAGAATAGGGAGATTAAATGGGGGGAGGGTAAAGGGGGAACATGAGGAGAGACAACTAACACTACAAGCCGTTTGGAAAGCTGTATGGGTCATCAGAGGAGCTTCCTCCTGTTGTGGATGAGGGCTGATACAGAAGCCAACAACTGGACAATGTGCAGAGAGACCGACAGACAGAGACAGACAGACAGACAGAGGCAGAGAGACAGAGACAGAAACAGAGACAGACAGACAGACAGACAGACAGGCAGGCAAGCAGACAGACCTTGGAGTACTCAGTCCTAAATGAAATGTCTAGGAAGTCACCATCAATCCTTTCTCTGATAGCCCAGGAAACTCTGCAGAAGAGGAGGCAGAAAAAGTGTAAGAATCAGAGGGGATGAAAGACACCAAACAAGAGCCATATGGAACCTACTACTGCAGAAACTTCCCAAAATATACACATCCATAAATGGAATTTAAATAGAGTTGACATATAATGAGGGAGAAAAAAGTCCCAAACAAAAGTCCCAGTACCAGGAATGAGTTGCCATCTTATGAAGTCATTGACCATAGGGGGTCCAATGGTATTCCAAACATTACAAAAGCTGTTGCCAGGGTTACTGAATGCTCTCCACAGCCTGGTGGTAAGACTCTATTGCAGAAGACGGTACTTATTTATATCATGAATGTGGAGAAATCGAGCTGTGTGGCTAGATGCTTCATCCCTGTCGACGAGTGTTCACAGTGCTGGAAAGTGCTGTGTACAGGAGAAGAGTAGTCAGCAACCTCACCTGGCTACATACCAAGACTTACACCAGAGACCTGCTCAAAGGACGTGCCCATTGGTGCACAAATATTACCGGAGCAACTAACCACTGTTTTGGGTGTATTTGAGGTCCACCCTATGAGATGGAATCCATCCCCAACATTGCTAAAATGGCTGAGAACTTGAAACTAGATAGAGCACGGGCCCTAAGGGGAAACGTATTACAGTTATTCTGCTGAACGCACACAGCTATGACTCCTAATGACATATCGCTGGCTCCATCCGTTGGTCAGTGCATCACTGAAACCTCATCAGAGGAGTTTCTTGGAGTAGAAGGTAATTAACACAGGACCCACGACTGGACAACTTGCAGAGACCTTGGAGCACTCAGACTCCAAAGGGATGCTTGTATCTCTCCCCTCTGCTAAAGACTCGGGTCCTATAAAGGAGATGAAAAGATTGTAAGAGCCAGAATGAGAGGTTATCTCCAAGAAAGCAGAGTTTTCTAGACACAACAGAGCTGATGCGTACCTGAACTTATAGACCATGATAGCACGTACAAGACCTGCACAAGTTCAAACCCAAATAAAATCCCAGCATGGAAAATGAGAAGTGAGCACAAAGTCCCACTCCTAGCCAAGAAACTACTTGCAATTGACAGCTACTGGGAGAGAGAAATGGGTTTTCTGCATAGGAGAGACACTGGGTGTATCAATTGCACCCCAAGGCAGGCCACATGCTCAGGAATAGTTGGCTAACAAAAAACACACTCCATGTTCTGTTTTCTTTTTGCTTTGGTTTGTTTTTGTGCTTTTCCTTTTTTTTTTTTTTTTTAGAGAGGGGGAGGAGGAGGGAGAGGGAGCAGTAGAGGGAGAGGAGGGGAGAGGGGGAGAGGGGGAGAGAGAGAGGGGAGAGAGAAAATGAGAGAGAGAGAGAGAGAGAGAGAGAGAGAGAGAATATGAAGTTGATTGGAGTGGGGAGGGGATCTGGGAGAAGTTGGGGGAGAGGAAAGAATTTACCCAAAATATATTGCATAAAAATTTTTAAAAAATAAAATTAAAACAATTCTTCTAGAACAAAGAGAAAGTAGAACAGATTTGGTTGGGAAGGGCAGGAGAGTGAGGGCAACGTGAGTTTTTTCATGGCAGGCTTGACAGTCATGCGGAAGAGCATATACTTCCTGCTGACTGTCGGGGAGCTATGGAGGCGTGTGTGTGAGACACTGTCAGAGTTGGATCCGGACCTTTCTAAATCAAAGCTAGAGGGTGTGTTTTCAGAGAATGCAGGAAGTAACTTTGCCTGGAACAGTGGGTATAGGATGGAGCCTAAACCCAGGAAGGAGTGCTCTTGAATTCCGAATGGTCCAGCGCCCCAGGACCAGCCTTCGGCCTTGATAGAACCTGATTCAGCTAAATAAAACTGGGGAGGGAGGCTGAGACCTGGGGGACTTGTCGGCTCAGTGCTCCTGAGGTAACCATTAATCCTTCCCCCAGGAGAATCCAGGGACTAGCCCCTTGAGGGGCAGATGCTGGAGAGAATGGAGGAACACATAGTGGAAGGCTCTGAACTTGGGGAGCAGAAGGCCTTGATTGATAATCCTGCTGACATTCTGGTCATTGCTGCGTATTTCCTGCTGGTCATTGGTGTTGGCTTGTGGGTGAGACGTTGAGGGGTTTTTGATAGGGAATTGCTTCTGGGGTTTGAGGGTAAATATTTAGAGAGACCTCAGAGAGGAGTGGGAGAGAGGTACTTGGATATACTGAGGGAGAAACCTAGATCTAGTAGGCAAGAAAATCTTTAATTCTTTGACTTCGTACCTTCTGGACTGTGCAAAAGAGACTGGGGGTATCAATAGGTTTTCCATTAAGTCAAGTGTTCTAAAAGACGTATCCATTTCCATGTCTGTATTATGGCTGAGCAGCAGCCCAGGTAAGTCAGGCTGAATCTAGACTTATTTAGGTTCCAGTACTTGTACTAGGATTAGGGCCTGGGTTGTTCTGAGTGTGGGAGAATGTTGGGGTAAGGAGATACACAGTCTGGGGAGTCCAGTGCTGGTTAATCTTCAGCCTGAAACAAGGCTGAGGAATGTGTTGAGGAAGCTAATGAAGTCCAAAGATGTGCCCCAATCCCAGTTTCCCCCCACTTCTGCTTCCCAGTCTATGTTCAGAACCAATAGAGGCACAGTTGGTGGCTACTTCCTGGCAGGACGGAGCATGGTGTGGTGGCCGGTGAGAGGGGCTGGGACGTGGGATGGGAGGGACCCTGGAGGAGCAGCCTAGCTCACCCCCATTTCTGGCCACCCAGGTTGGAGCCTCTCTGTTCGCCAGCAACATCGGCAGCGGTCATTTTGTGGGCCTGGCGGGGACTGGTGCAGCAAGTGGTTTGGCAGTGGCTGGATTTGAGTGGAATGTGAGGTCTTCTTTTCTGTAATAATCCACCCCAGTGGAAACTCCCGGAAAGATCACATCTTGGGGAAGCTCCTGGCATGGGGATATGAACAAGTTGGAACAGCCCAGTTGGGGGATGAGGTTGGGCTGGGAGCAAGGATCACATGCTAGCTTACAGGCAGTAGGGTACAGGCAGGTCCTGCTCCCGACTTTCTGTATATGCCAGCATCAGTTCTCAATGGGCCTTGACCTACGTACTCCACTCTGAAGATGGGCCAGCACCTCACAGAGGAAGTAACTGTCTTGATGTTCTTTGATGCTGTAGTCTGTGAGCATCCATCTCTAGGCTGGCTGAACTGAAGTTCTTTGCAAAAACAAGGAAACCAAGTGCAGGGACTGGGCTCATTTGGAGGGTTGGAGAGATGAGGGCTTGAGCCTTTCTGTAAGAGGCCTCTGAGCTGAGCCTATGAGGATAAAATTCTTGGGTAAGTGAAGGAGGGGAGGTAGTCCTGCCTGGCAGATGCTGAGATCAGTCTGAAGAGTCTGTGCATACAGGTTCATTTGCTAGAGAGGTAGGGAGGGGCCATAAAGAACCCGGGAGAGATTAGTTCGAGATGATGGTCTGTAAGTGCAAACAGAGCTCTATATAGTTAAGGTGCCGGTAAGATGTCAAGACTCTTTCCCTTCCTGAACAGGGCCCAGGCACGTCCGCTGTCTTCTGGGTCCTGGGTGTGAAGACTAGGACAGGCCTGCTCGGGATGCTATCCCAGTTGTCATTTGTTCCCACAGGCGCTCTTTGTGGTGCTGCTCCTCGGCTGGCTCTTCGTGCCTGTGTATCTGACTGCCGGTGTGATTACAATGCCTCAGTACCTCCGCAAGCGCTTTGGTGGGCACCGTATTCGCCTCTACCTGTCGGTGCTCTCACTTTTTTTGTACATTTTCACCAAAATCTCGGTGAGCACGTGTGGTGGGCGGTACAGCCGCATAGAAAGGTAGAAACACCCAATGAGGTCTTCAGAGACCTCTGGAAGGGGCGGGAACAAGGAGAAAAGCAAGAATCAGCATGAGGGGTGGGGGCCCAGAAAGAGCAAGTCTCTAAGGCTGTGGGCACAGTGCTCAGAACCTGGGAAGACCAAATCGTGGAAAACTGAGTGGACTTTTGAGGTGTGGCCACATAGGGTGGATGGTTTCAGGGCAGGCGTTGGAGCTGGATCACTGCCTTTGCCTCTGATCTATGTATTTGCTCTCTCCTGAAAGGTGGATATGTTCTCCGGGGCAGTATTCATTCAACAGGCCTTGGGCTGGAACATTTACGCTTCTGTCATCGCACTCTTGGGCATCACCATGATTTACACTGTGACAGGTGGCTGCATGGGAGTGACGGGGTAGGAGGCGAGGAGCTTGATGGCGGCGGTAGAGAGCTGGCCCGCCACAGAAGCGGGGAGCCGTTGGGTCTATTGGGAAACAGGAAAGTGGGACAGAGAGATACAGAAGTGTGGTATAGTACAAATAGAACTAAATCTGGGGAAAATGAATCCACTTTCTCTCAGTGTCCCTTGGATTTGGATTGTAAGGTTGGGTACCCAGCTAGTGCTGGGTGAGCCTCAATAGTGAGAACAAGGGAAATAATTTAGGAGCGCCTGCCCTTCTTGGTCATCTCAAGAGTTGACTTGGTGAGTCTCCAAGATCTTTGTCTAAATTCTGTGCAGTTCCGAGGATCCCAGATCATACGTAGAATGGGTAGAGTGGCATTACAGTAGGCTTGGGGGCCTGCTGCAGGATGGGAGACAGGCAAGGGCTGGACTTAGAGGAGTCACCCCACCCCATTACCCAGTGGAGAAAACAGGCCAAGCAGTGGATTGTGGGAGTCTTACACCACATGCATTCCTGGCCAAGAAAGTATCAGCGAACTCTCAAACTCAATGCTGCTTCCCAATGCCCCAGCGCACAAGCCCAACTTCATTTTTAAGAAATTTGTTCTCTAGAATGGGTACCTTCCTTAGTCTCAAAAACACGGGTGCCAAGGACTGGCAGCTGTGTTGTCCGCCATTGACTTGGACTTGTTGCAGGAGGGCTGGCGGCACTGATGTACACAGACACCGTGCAGACCTTTGTCATTCTTGCCGGGGCCTTCATCCTCACCGGTTATGGTATGGGGTTTACCCACTGTGGGCAGGGCATGGCTCTTTGCTGCTGTGGCATAGGGGCTGGAACCTTGCTTGTCTCTGCCATATGGGTCCTAAGGAGGGCCTTCCCACTTGGGCCAGATCCCCTGACCACCTTGCCTGCACAGCTTTCCATGAAGTGGGCGGGTACTCGGGTCTCTTCGACAAATACCTGGGAGCAGTGACTTCGCTGACGGTGTCCAAGGATCCAGCTGTTGGCAACATCTCCAGCACCTGCTATCAGCCGAGGCCTGACTCTTATCATCTGCTTCGTGACCCTGTGACAGGAGACCTGCCGTGGCCTGCACTGCTCCTGGGGCTTACCATTGTCTCAGGCTGGTATTGGTGCAGCGACCAGGTAGATCAAGGTGTGGGGTGGTGTGTGTGTGCACATGCCCGGGACAGAGCTCTAAATGCCCTGTGCTGGTTGATGGGTGACACCACCCTTTGGAGTTAGGTTGAATGCAGGGCCTGAGCTGATGGATCATGCCATGGTGAACCTAAAAGTCATCAGAATTACCCCCTTATCACAGGTAATAGTGCAGCGCTGCCTGGCTGGGAAGAATTTGACTCACATCAAGGCTGGGTGCATCTTGTGTGGCTACCTGAAGCTGATGCCCATGTTCCTCATGGTCATGCCAGGCATGATCAGCCGCATTCTTTACCCAGGTAATGTCTGCATCATGCCAGCCTCAGCAGAGCTGGGCCACATCCAGAGCCCCTCCTTTTTTGTTCAAGGATTCAAGTGCCTGTCAGTCATACCTGCTACTATCCTAAGAGCTAGAAACCTGGTATCTCAGTCTTGCTTCCCACCGGAAGTACCATCTCTAGGATTCCCAGTTCACACGAGGCTTCAGTATCTTCGTCTCCACATCACGGTCTTTCCTAGCCGCCTTACAGCTTCTTTCTTGCAGATGAGGTGGCGTGTGTGGTACCTGAGGTGTGTAAGCGGGTGTGTGGCACTGAGGTGGGCTGCTCTAACATCGCCTACCCACGGCTTGTTGTGAAGCTCATGCCCAATGGTGAGGGCTGGAAACGGACTTCCCTTGGCCAAGCCTGCAGGGACTGCCTATGGGAGGGCCACCTCCTGCCAACCCTTCACCACCGTGAACACACTAAAGGCCCTGGCCTGACAGCTCTTGTTGGCCACAGGTCTGCGTGGGCTCATGCTAGCAGTCATGCTGGCCGCTCTCATGTCTTCTCTAGCATCGATCTTTAACAGCAGTAGCACGCTTTTCACTATGGATATCTACACACGCCTGCGGCCTCGTGCAGGTGATAAGGAGCTGCTGCTGGTTGGAAGGTATGGCCTGGGTCCCACCCCCCTGCTCCATGAATGGACCTGGGATGTGGGCGTGGAACACCGGGAGGGTGATGGGGACCTGGGATGTGGGCATGGAACACCGGCAGGGTGATGGGAAAGGTGGATCCTCAGTCAAATCTGATCGTCCTCAACTACAGGCTTTGGGTGGTATTCATCGTGGCGGTGTCCGTGGCTTGGCTGCCAGTGGTGCAGGCAGCACAGGGTGGGCAGCTCTTCGATTACATTCAGTCTGTCTCCAGCTACCTGGCGCCTCCAGTGTCTGCAGTCTTCGTGCTTGCACTCTTTGTGCCCCGTGTTAATGAGAAGGTGAGTAGGGCGTGTCCGTGTGAACTCCGCGAACTCCGCGGGGAGGCTCCGGCAGCTTGAGTAGGCTAACGCTGTTTCTCCTGTAGGGAGCATTCTGGGGACTAGTTGGGGGACTGCTGATGGGCCTCGCTCGTCTCATACCCGAGTTCATCTTTGGCTCGGGCAGCTGTGTGCGACCCTCATCGTGCCCGGCGCTCATCTGCCGGGTACACTATCTCTATTTCGCCATTGTTCTCTTCATCTGCTCTGGTCTCCTCACACTCGTAATCTCCCTGTGCACCGCGCCCATCCCTCAGAAGCATGTAAGTACTGGCCTCCAAGGGAACCAGGAGACCATACGAACTGTATGGGATGGTTAAGTCCTTTCCACCCCTTTAGCCAGTCTGCTTCAAGGAATGCCCGCAGGGGCCAGAGGCTGGGAGTTCAGTATGAAGCTGTTCTCAGGGCAAGCACATTTACTTAACCGACATTTTTAGGAAGCAGAGCAAATGACAATAGGAATATGCAGTATCAGAACTTTAAGACTAGTGTGAAGAACTACAATTCTGGGTATATACCTAAAACTTGGGGTGAAACACGGGACTGGGCAGGGCCGAAGACTTTATGAAAAGGTTGGGGTTCAGTGTGAAGGCAAAGACTATCCTGGAAAGAGGAGTCTGGGTGAGCTGAGCCTAGGCAGCCCAGAAGGGAGGCTGCAGAGGGCAGTGACAAAGCTGTGTGCCAGCGTGGACCTGGGGTGGAGGGCACAACTCCCACCTGTCCCTTCTCCCTAACTTCCCAGCTCCACCGCCTAGTTTTCAGTCTCCGGCACAGCAAGGAGGAGCGGGAGGACCTGGATGCTGAGGAGTTAGAAGGTCCAGCCCCTCCCCCTGTGCAGAACGGGTGCCAGGAATGTGCAATGGTGATCGAAGGTAAGGCATACCCCTGGAGACTATCCTGGGAAACTCGGGGAGCCTATTCCCTCCAGACTAACTGTGTGCTCCCCATTTCTTCCAGAGGTTCAGACCCCAGCTCCAGGCTTGCTCCGCCAGTGCCTGCTCTGGTTCTGTGGGATGAGCAGGAGTGGGTCAGGGAGTCCTCCATCCACTACCGAGGAGGTGGCTGCAACCACCAGGAGGCTAGAGGACATCAGTGAGGATCCCAGCTGGGCCCGGGTAGTCAACCTCAACGCCCTGCTCATGATGACTGTGGCTGTGTTCCTCTGGGGCTTCTATGCATAAAGTCAAGAGTCTTGAGTACCATGAGCTGCAACCAGAGCATGTCTGAGCCTCACAAAAAGTGAGGGTGAGGAGCTTGTAATGGATCCCGGAAAAGGAAAAGGGCAAGAATACAGCAGGAAAGAACTGGTTCCCTTTCTCTTTACCAGTCCATTTGATTGGTTGTCACTTCCCACAAGATGGTGGCCAATTGGTCATAGAAGTTTGCCTATGCAAAAATAAAGCTGCCCTTCTAACATCCTGTTGTGGCTGAAACATCGTTGCTTTAGGCTCCAGTCCTGGGCTCCATGCTCCTGTCCTGGGTTCTGGGCTTGGAGCCTGGTTGCTCATAAGACCTTCTTTTCTGGAGACAGGGGCCATGTGGCCCTCCACTCATCTACCTCTAGATGGTGTTTCTCAGTCTTCCAGCCAGCGGCCTGCAGTCCTAGGGAAAGATCACAGGATGAGGCCAGGGAGGAGACTCTGGGCTGACCCTGGGGGTGTGTAGCTGGTCTTGGCTACTCTGTGGGTTCTTCTTTTTCCCACCCTTTATCCTCCCAGTTTCAATCCCTATCACTAGGTAGGAGAGAAAGAAGGATAGAGGGGAGAGAGCTAGAGATCCCTGAATCTAATGTCTTTTGTTTCTTCTTTGACCATGGCTACTAACAAACCGAAACCAACAACCCCACCCCCAGCCCAAGCGACCAACAACCACCTACCCCACCTTTTGGGGACCTAGTACTTATGTACCCTATGAAAAGTTCCCAGAATTCCAATAATTGCCGAAACTATCTGCAGCTGGCAAAACCATGGCTCTGCTGGAGCAAATCACAGTCAGCTGCTGCAGACGGTCCTAAGCAGCCCTATGTCCCTACATCTGGGATTAAAACAAAAAACATAGTCTTGTAATATTTCTGTTTTTTTTTTTAAAACAAACAAAATTCCAGAATTCTCACTACAGAGATGAATTATGTGAGCAGAGGTACAGGCTGGTGTAGCCTTTCACATGGTGTGGGCTCCTCTATTGGGATTATCTGTGGCAGAAAATAAAGCTAAAAGTTTGTGTGGTGAGAAATCAGCCCTAGCACATGGAAAAGGTCAGAAGGAAGTAAGTGCTTTACGGCTAACTTGGTTTACAGACTATCAATATCAGAAACCATCCTGAACTCCAATCCTGTACGCAGGGGACAGAGACCCAGACCAAAGAGCACAGACAAAAGCAGTCCCTATATTTCTCATGCAGGACCCAAGGTTGCAGAAGCCAGGGGATGATGTTACCTTTCAAGAACTTTGGGAACAGTGTATCCAACACTTGATGTGTCTCCCTGACAAGAATCCAGCTTTCTTTCTTAGGACCTGGTGGGTGTAAAATCAGGAATTCTCACATCCTTGGCAGAACAGATAGCCCACCCTTTCCCACCTCTGCTGTAGTCAGCAGGAGACCACGAAGCTCTTACCAGCCTGAATCTGCTCCCTCAGCTCTGCCAGCTCTCCTGGAAGTGGCCCGGCTTTCTGCAGGGCTCCTAGAATCAGCCCATGGATGGCAGCCCTTAAGACAGTCTCAGGGCCTGCCTCTTGGCTCAGCGCAACCTGCACTTGGTCTGAAGAGACCCAAGAGACAAAGATCAGAATAACTTCCTCAGATGCCTTCAACCCATTTTTCTGATTCTCTCGTCCACCCGAGGCCATTGCCAGACATGGAAGTCCCCACTCTTCCCTTCCCAGCTTCAACTTCTGCTGTTTCTTTAGCCAAACTGAAATGCTCAGTTTTCAAGAGCAATTTCACAGTAGCTCCAAGAGGTAATATCTTTCACCGGTGAAAATTAATGCCTTTTACACATCACAATCAGCAAATCCCAAGGACTCCTTTCCCCAACAAAGGACTCAGGGTAAGAGACAAAGAGATCTACAGAGAAGCCAAGGGCCACAGTCTTACCTGAATAGTTACAATGTACAAAGCACTTTTACAAAATCACCCTATTTAATCCTTAGAAAAATGACACAAGTAATAAGGCAACTTCTGTAGCTTCATGTTCTAGATCAGTGGTTCTCATGTAAAGGGTCATGCTGTGACCCTTTAATACAGTTCCTCCTGTTATGGTGATCCCCAGCTATAAAATTACTTTTGTTGCTACTTCAAAACTGTAATTTTGCTACTGTTATGAATCATACTGTAAATACCTGATATGCAGGATATCGGATGTGTGACTCCTGTCAAAGGGTCATTCAACCCCCAAAGGGGTTGCTACCCACAGGTTGAAAACCACTGTTATAGAAAGATACAGCAAATTCACTAGGGCATGAAGCTATTCACTTGAATGCATCAAAACTTCGTCTCGAGCACTCTCTAGAACTCTAGGCAGCCTCCAAACTGTCCAGGAATTGGAGGCCTGGAGTCAGAGGAATGAAGACGGGGAGAGTACAGCACACTCACTTTGTGACTGGTTCCAGCAAAGGAGGTATGGTTCTTGATGGCCCTCAACCAGCTGCTTCAGCTCAGAGACACTGAGGGAGAGAAGAGTGCACTGGGGCCGGGAAAGCAAGGCAGCAGGATCCACTTGGTCAAACTGTTGGCTGTAACCGTCCATTTGCCATTGGCTTCTGCTCACTGCCCATTTTCCTAGCTATTGCCTTAGCCCCTCCCATCTTCTCTCTTCTGGTACACAGTCTTCCCCATGTACAACCCTTCCTTCATCTATAAACATCTTTTGCAGAAATTATGATTTAAGTGTTGCATAAATACATCATGTATACTGACCACTTACACTACCCCATCTTGCTTCTCCCACAAATCTTTCTCTCATATTTGCTGTCTATTTGTTTTGTTTTGTGGAGGTGAACCAGGGCTTTCTTTATGACTATGGGCTTGGAGCTCATGTTGAAGGCTGGAAGGCTCAGGAGTGGGTACACAACTGAAGACAGTGACTTTCTTCTCACAGAATCCACTGCGAGCTAATAGTCCTCTTTCCTGGCTGACAGGAATAGCCAGCCCCGTGTGAGCTTAGTGCAGGGAACTACCGCTGTGAGTCAATGACTGCACTGGTTGTACTATGAGGTGCTTAGTTTTTGTCAACTTGACACAACTTAGGAGTCACCAGAGAAGAAGGAACCTCAACCAAAGAATTGCCTTGCCCAGACTGGCCTATGGCTATGTCTGTGAGAGACCAACTGATGATTTATTTGGGTGCCACTATCCCTCGGCAGTCAGGCCAGGGTTGCATAAAAAAGCTAGCTGAGTATGAGTCAGTTAACAGTAAGGTTTCTATCTTAGTTCCTGCCCTGACTTCCCTTGATGACTGAGTGTGACCTGGAACTATAAGCCAAAGAAACCCTCCCTGAGGTGTTTTTGGTCATGGTGTTTATGACAGAAAAAAAAAAAGTAAACTAGATCATACCAAGTGTAGAAAATGGCATTTAGAGCTTTTTATCCTGCCTTTCCAGCTTACATACTTCCTGCCCCCTCTTACACAATGCCCCATGAGCCTTAGAGGAGATGGTGCATCTCTGGAAGTCCTGAGTCTCTGCATCACTGCCAGACATGGTAAGGAGGCTGAGGGCTGCTTTTGTCTGCTAGAAGTTATCTACTCTGTTCTCTTTCCTGCTTCCCTCAAGAGCTCCCGCTGATCTCTAGTGCTGGACAATGGCAGTAAGAGACCTAGGACAGATTATACAGTGAAACCTGACCAGAAATCAGTGTGTAACTGAAAACAGGAGCTTATGTGGGAAGTGTGTGAAGCAGGAGACACTGGACCACTCACCTGGAGACCAAGCGGTGTAAGGGAACGCCCAGGCACAGAGACAGGGATGGCCAGAAACCTGTTGGAAGCAGTCAGGATGCTCAGGAAGAGGGAGAAGGCTGGGAAACCCTAGGACAAGAGACCAAAGGGTTGTTTCACCTGTCCACAATGGCTCCATCTGATTGGCTGAAGCAGGCTCAAGTACCTCTCCCCTCTGAAGGAAGTGCTTCAGGACCAGCTGGAGGCGGCTTTCATTCAAGGTCTCCAGGACGAGGGCTCGGACTGCCCGGTAGTTGGCATAGATGTGGAGAGCAGTGAGCAGGATGAAACAGCCAAGGCTGAGGCTGGGGCCAAAGAGTAAGGGAGCCAATGTACACAGGCGGAGGCTGAGCTGGGCATCTTCGCCATCGCCTCACTCCTGGCTTACCTTGGGCAATCTGATACCAGGGGAAGCATCAAAAGGCTGACCAAAAGCCCTGCTAGGTTCACCACTGTCTCCTGGAAAACAGCCGAGAAGCTGAGCATTAGAGGGCTTCCCAGCAAGCCAGGAAAAATGGCCTCTGGTGCTTTTTATTATAATCTTTAGGGCTTCGAAAACCACCCAGGGCTCCCTACCCTGATGGGAGTGCCAACTATTAATGTTTTGGTGGGTGAGCTGCTATTTAAAAGATGCTGGGAATTTCTCTGCTCAGTAGACACAATGCTCTTAGAATGCCCTTGGGACACACCTTTGTTTATTTCCAGGACTCATCTGAGCAGTCCTATACTGGGCACTCCTGGCTGTGCACAACTAATTTTCTGCAGTGTGCTGGAAAAGGTGGCTCTCTTCTTGTTTGGTATTCAATATTGGCAAACAAGGAACCCCAGGAAGGCAAGGAACAGGCCTTGACCTTTTGCTTGTGGATAATGTAACCAGAGCCTTCTACTAGCCAGAATGAAGACATTCCAGGGGAAAGGAACCCTGCTGCTGCCCCGTACATTATTCAGGAGAATGAATTGGGGTTCCCAGCTATGGGATTCTGGGAAAAGCTAGTCTTGGCATGGAGGGGCCCCGAGGCTCACAAGCTCTTTTTGCTCCTAGCCTTCTGTGGAAGGAGAAAGGCCAAGGGACTAAAGCCTGCATATGAAGTGATAAACTAGGGAGGAGGCAGTCGGGAGCTCAGAAGCTCAGGAGCAGAAGCCTCCGCTTTTATAGGTAAAGTCAGTCAAGTAGCCACAGAGTAAAGTTGCAACATGTGAGCATGGGAACTGAGCAAAGCTGCCTCAAGACAAACATAAAAGGAGCAAGTTTCAAGGATGACTGGGGGTCCTTCTTCCCCTTGGCATCACCTCACACAGCAATCTTAGAACAGCCAGAGAAACCCAAGGGTGCAGCTGTGGGAGCATGTGTGTGTGAAAGAGCACACAGCTTGGCTGGGGGCTTTTTGGATTCTTTCCTCAGCTCACTGGCCCACTTCCATTCCTGGTAGCTTTTACCGTTTTTAAATAATCTATTTCTATTCTATGCCTAACTTAAAACGTATGACTCTGTCTCTGTCTTCCCTCCTGAAGGCTGCTGGGAGTTTTCACTTAACTTGTTCTGTGTGTTTCTCCTAAACTCTAATAAAATTATCCTTGCGCTTCCTTCTCAGTCTGTTTCTGAACTCTTTCACTAATGAGGCTAGGAACCTCTAACAGGAACCTTAGCTTCCCCTGGAATGTGTCAGAATGAGGAAGGATTCCCAAAGACACTCCTCTGAAGACTCTGAGATTCCCTTTGAAACATCTGTCTCCAGGCTGTAGCCTCTCTTCTGCCTCAGGCCCTGAGGCTCAGCACTCAGATCCCTCATATGTTCACAAGTATGACAGAGCTGTAAGGGCTTGGAGGGCTGTGGTGGCAGAGCCTACTCTGGGGACACAGAGCCCAAGAGAGGGTAATGATGGCAGAGCCAGCACCTGCTTCCTAGTGGGCCTGGCTTTCTAAGGTGGGGGATGGGGTACAGGATATGTGAAGGCAGCAGTGACCACCGAATCATGGAGGTGTCATCCTTAGGGTCCTCAGTGACACAGGCATCCTCTCTGCCAGCATTCATTTGTGCCTCCCAGTCTTCTCTACATTCCTTTGTCCCCCTCATCCTTTACAGTGTATAGACCACGTCCCACCAGGAGAAGCAGCTCTGTGCACAGAGGCTGCTACGAGCCGTGTGCTGACCCCGAGGGTTCAGGCGGGTGGGGCCGGGCAGGTGATTTTTACAGGATGGAGGAACCACAAAAGCGTTGCTGAGGCTTTAAATCAAGAGTACTCTTAACAACTTCATTTAAACAAAGTGTTTTCTGTATATTCCTGACAGTTCTGGTAATGTCTCTTGCTTTATAAGATCTATAAAACCAGGCCGAGCTCATGCCATCTCATTGATAAACAGGTTTAGAATTGGATTTCTATTTTTTTTTTTTTTTTGCAGAAATGGGTTATATTTATCATGATCTTGATAGTGACAGACACTGTATATTTAACTTTATTGTTGTTTTAACTTTATGTCCTGTTTATAGTCAATTCACATTCATATGGTCCTGTGAAATTTTTAACTCCATCTTCCGAGGTCTCTTTGACCACTGTCAAAGAGGTTTACAAGAGTGGGAACCCCAAACTCTACTTTATGCAGTGCCTATTCCCCCAATTTCTCTTCCTTGTATTCTCCCTCAGTGTGGCAACGCTCTCCCTTCTTCATAACATTATTAAGTAAGGTATTATTAAGTAAAGTCACGTCTCCCGGAGGTGCCCCACCACATGATACAGTGAAAGCCAACGTTATCCTTGCGGGATCTACTGCCTCTGGTTTGAATGTTGGGACCTGCAGGTGCCTCCCAGCTCACACTTCTCTCTACAGGGACAGTCCTTCATGGGGACAAGGGTCTACAGTCTGGGGTTCTATTGCAGCAGACTCAAGGACTAAAGAATGGCTGGCACCAGGAAAGGTTAACTGCAGAGCTGGGTGGTTTATATGGCGGCTTGTGGGTGCTGAGCCCATGCTGCTCAGGAGACTAAGTCTCTGCAGCTGAGGTGACTCCAGGTTTCTAAGCTTCGTCTATCAAATGTCTTCTCCATAACTGGAAAACATTTATCCCCAAGTGAAATGATGCTAGAGGTAAAATCCAAACAGAACAATGCACCCTGTACTTTAACCTGCAGGGATTTAAAACCAAGAGCTCTGAGCCCGTTTGGTTCCCGGTGCCGTCCATTTTTGTTTACTTTTTTAGAGCATCTTAGGCTAGAGACTGCCCTGGACTCCAGCACAGGAGGCACGTCAGAGACACAAGCAGCAGGGATAGGCACGAGGTAGTCTGGAATGAGGGAGGGAGAAGTATGAAGGGAGGGGAGCATAAGCCAATGTTTCTAATTCATTTGGGGCTATACTTGGGGAGTTATCCTCATGGATGTTTGGGTCGCTAAAGACAGGAAGATTGGTCTTTGGCCCAGAGTGACATCAGAAGATATTCTACTTTAATTCAGAGGCTTTTGTGTGCCCAGGGTTCCCACGTGGTTTTGGTTTATGCACATCTGTCTTGTTACAATGCACTGAGCAGCCTGGCGTTTATCTGCGTGTACTTTGCAAACACATTCTCTCCAAACACTGCACCTAGCATCTTAAAAAATCTGCCATCCCTGACTTGCACTGGGCTTCCAGTATTCTATCTCTGAAAAATAGTATGAGCTTCCTTGCCCCTGATAACTATCAAATTTAGACAGTTTCTATTCAAATGTATTCCTAACATATCCAGGTATGAAGAACAGGAGAGCCAATCTGGCTTGAGCTGGTTTGGGATGCATGTGCAGTAAGACAAACGGTCTCCTTTAGTAACCTTTTAGGTTACTCCTATTTACCATATAATGTCTATGTAATTGAGTGTGCATATGACTAAAATTGGAAGCGCTATGAGAAGGGATATACACAGTAGAGAAACAATTAACCTATTAATCAAAATACTGAACAACCTGAATTATCCCAGTTAGTAACCAGCTCCTTCCCTTAGGACATACAAAGAAACATCAAGCTGTAGCCCTTGAGTATTTTCACTCATGTGGCTAGCTGTCAATCACAACAGTGTATCTTGTTTTAATCTGGATGATGGCTGTGCTATAAATAAAAATTACCTTGTTTCTTGTGTACATCTGTGTGAGCCCTTATTTCCAATTCTTGGGCTAAGAAGCCAAAGACCTGGAAAAACCCAGCCCAGACCCCTACCACCAATAACACCAGTCCTTCCTCTGTCCTGACACCTGCTGCTATGACGTGTTAGGACACAGCCCCTAAAACACAAAGAAAGAGAGGGTGATGTTTCACTGTGCTCTCTGGCCTCAATATAAGCTAGGTAAACAAAAGCTCGGGCCAAAAGATAAATCTTAAACTTAACTGCCTGCCTCTAGCAGGATTTACTCTGTAAAGGTCAAGGGTGATGATCTGAAGTCCTACGGGGCACAGGAGGAGTGAAGTCTCCATTTACTCCAGTGCCTATGGCACTTCTGGCAAGGAAAACGTCTGGACCCTCAGGAGTGATTACTCTTCATGATCCTTTTCAATCATATGCCCTCAACAAAAAGCTACAGTGTCTCTGGAGAGCCCCCAGACAGCACCAAGCTACAGCTAAATCTGTGTCTTATTATGATTAGCTGTAGTTTTACGGTGAATTACAAAACCCCAGTTTACAACAGTATCCTCCTTCCTCTTCCCAAAGGAGAACATTCCTCATACTAAGCTGATTCCCTTTTTGTTCCCTAAAGGTCCAAAGACGATTCCTAAACTGATTAACTCCGATTACAATGTTATTCTAAGAACTCAATAATACAGGAATCTCAGACTCCACACACCCAACCTCTTGGACCCAACCTCCTTTGATGTTAAACAACTGTGACCTGAAAACCCATCCCTGATACAACCTTCTCAGGGATGGAAAGTTCTGACACAGCAACAGGCAGCCTAGCAGATTCCTCAAGAGCTAATCTTACACCCTCAGCCAGGGAGGGGAACTTCTGAACGCCTGGCTGTAATTGAGTCACATGCATTTCCAAGTGATGGCATTTCCAAGTATAGTTTTCTATGTTGGAACAATAAGGAGTGGAACTCAGTGTGTCCCTAAAATTCCCCAGAATAACTAAGTAACAGGGACCACTTAGATTTTTCCTTTCATCCATATATGTGTGTATATAAATTAAGGCTCTCATTTGCTTTCTTAAGACCTATTAAAATGGTAACTTTGGGTCTACAAGCTACTTCCTAAAATCTTAAATGCTATTTTTTATATAAAACAATACCATTCACAATATAGTTACCTTGCTCTGTACATAGCCAAGATAGCTATATTCTTAAATTCTAAGGTATTAATAATGAATACCTTACATTTCTAAACCTATATTTTACCTTAGAACTATGTCATTACAAAGGACCTATTGCCAGTCCACCTCTGGTCTCCGTTACAGATGGGTGTTTCTATGTCCTTATCTTGTCCAATTTAAAGGAAGTTACATAATGGCCAGGCTGAGGGAGCCTGCCTAGTGAGCTGGGAGTCAGGTCATACTCTGGTTTAAGATCAAAGATCTCTGACTTTATACTAAAATCATATCTGTAAAAACATATTCAGAATAAGAATTGTTAATGCTATTATAATGTGATCTAATTGATAGTCTAACCTGAGATGGTCCAGTGGACAAACTTGCACTGTGTTTCTATACGACTGTGCCTTCTCCTATGCTTGCATTGTTACTGTGTTCACAGAACCAAAGGGTCTTATAAGTAAATGGTCAGGTTAATTAAAACAGCTGGGATTAACTACAATTCTTTTTAATTTATACTGTAACTAAAGCTTAAAATGAGCCTAGACCCTGCGGCTTGGTTGTTTCAGCTCTGGCCTGGACGTGCTTTAAACATCCTATGCTTGGAAAATAAACTGGCTTTAGGATGTGATGAGTCCTCTCATCAGAGAGGTGATCCTATAGGCTGTGCTATTATAATCTAAAAACTGGGACAATGATTTAGCCCTGTGCCTTAAGCTTTTCCCAAGCAATTAATGTACTTAATAAAAAGATTTTGTTTTATCAAAGTAAGCTTATAGTTTCTATGAAATGTGTCAGGCTTCTACTTAAAGAACTGACTCTTAAGTCAGGTTCATTTTAAAAAACCTGTCTGTTAAACTTTTCTGAGATATCCACCAACGTGTTATAAATTTGTTTTGATGTATGTCTTTCTTTATTCTGTAAAACTATAAAAATGTCATGAAATTGCTTCCACGTTGGAACATGGAATTAAGAGCAACATAATTCTGTGTTCCTGGGCAATAGTTACTCAAAATAACTCCAGAATAAACTGTCTCTTACGTCCTTTAAGATGACAGCTGTGGTTTTTGTGTCGACAGTTTCCACCCTTCTTTACCCTGGTGTCATCTAACACAGTCTACATGGAACAAAGCCTTCAAGACACAGACCAGAGGGGGCTGTAAAGACCCTGCACTACACATCACATGGCTGGGTGCTCTTTGGACTCTCCCTTAACTTGCTAGCCACTTCTATTCTTAGGAGTGCTTTTTCCTCTTTTAATAAGCTATTTCTGTTCCATATTAAAGAGTGTTAACCTTTTCTTTATCCCTCCTCCTGGAGACTGCTAGGATTTCCACCTAACCTGTGCTATTATTTCTCTTATTTCTTAAACTAATTATTCCTGTGCTTCCTTCCTTCTGTCTCAGGCAGTCCATATGGTCAGAAAGGAGTGAAAGCTGGACTATAGAAGGATTTCTGGTGTTAGGGGGGAAAAAAGCCAGCATTTCTCAGGACCTTGTGAAACAGGTTTTCTGTCCTCAAAAGGAATTGCTTCCTTGCCCCTGGAAGAAGTCCCTGCTCACAAGCACTTATTACACACTTCAAAGCCCCCACACTAGCATGCTGCCCCCACACTACCATGCTGCCCCACACTAGCATGCTGGCCCCACACTAGCATGCTGCCCCACACTAGCATGCTGCCCCCACACTACCATGCTGACCCACACTACCATGCTGACCCACACTAC